>NC_133332.1:304870200-304879973 GCF_042186555.1 Aquarana catesbeiana | reverse complement strand
GGCGCTATTCGGGAACTAGCAGGGCTATTTTAACCCCCCGCTAGCAGCCAAAAAAGCGCTTTGCTGGCAGCACTGCCCGTTGATTTCAATGGGTAGGGGCACTGTAGGAGCGGTGTATATTCCGCTCCTACAGCGCCTCAAAGATGCGGCTAGCGGGACTTTTTTTACCGTCCTGCCATCGCACTGCTCATGTGTAAAAGAAGAGGCTCTTTAAGGTGCAAGCGCCTCAGTGTGAAAGTAGCCTTAGAGCCCATTCACACAGGGGCAACACGACTTGCAGGTCGCCTCAGCGAGGCGACCTGCAAACGACTTCCGCGGCGACTTGCAAAACGAATTCTGTATAGAAGTCTATGCAAGTCGCCCCCAAAGTAGTACAGAACCTTTTTCTAAGTCGGAGCAACTTGCGTCGCTCCTATTAGAACGGTTCCATTGTACAGAACGGGAGGAGACTTGTCAGGCGACTAGGTCGCCTGACAAGTCGTCCCTGTGTGAATGGGCTCTTAGGCTGGGTTCACACTGCACACCGGAGTAGCTCACAGCCTGAATATTGGGCTAAACAGACAAAAGACACACTAGAGAGCCGCTCACATCTCCTGACATGCGAATTGGATGCGGAGAAATCTCATCCAATTTGCACGAGTGTGAACCCAGCCTTAATTGGCAATTACTCGGTCAGGCAATACTTTACCCAAATGTCCGGGGTCCCAAATTTGCACAGAAGTAGGGGAGGTCTACCTCTGGAGGCCTCTAGTATCCCTGACCAAGTTTGGTGCTCCTAGCCCGTCTGGGTTTTTGGTCGGCTTGTTGCAGTATGGGAAGCTTTAGAGTGCGCACAGTTTGGGCCCTGAACATGTCCAGGGGTCCAAATTTGGGCCCAGGGTTAGGGGAGGTCCTCCTTTACCACCACTAACATTTTGGAGTCGCTAGCCCGAATTTTTCTGGTCAATTTTCAGGGGCCACTTGGGAGTGTGTGGCCCTCGGGCAGTATCACGGCACAGGGAGCGCTTAGTACTCAGGAATCTCCTGGACTCTATCTATTTAACAGTACCTGCAGAGCGGAGCTCCTCAATGCCTGTGTCCCGCAGTGGTCGGGCAAATTCTACCCCCATACAGGTCCCCATGAAAGTGAAGCATTGGCCCCAAAAAATGGGTGTGGCCCCTGGGGGTCCTCTATTATCCCTGTACCAATTTTGGTGTCCCTGGGCACCATGGTTCGCCTACCACAGGGCCCTAAATTCAGGCAAGCTTGCCCGCTATGTTAATCTATGGCGAAGTAACGGTTGGAAACTTTAAGCGGCCACAGCTCGGACCCGAAAGAGTCTGGGCCCCACAGCTCGAGCCCCTGGACATGTTTGGGGCCAAGCTGTGGCCCCTCAAAGTTCCAGACTGCACCATAATTAACATAGCGGGCCAAGCTAGCCTAAATTTAGGGCCCCCTTGGTAGCCAAACCACATTGCCCAGGGGCACCAACTTTTGTGTCCAGGTTTTTTACAATCCTATAGTATTTACTACCAAAAAAAATATTGCCGTGCATCGATAAAGTGTTCGGGTTTGGCTTGAAGAAAAGGTGGCAACCCTAGATATCCTCCTTCAAACAGCTGCCGTAAAACCACTCTGCCGGGTTAGCCCCCCCCATATCAACATTTTGAAAAAATCTTATGCAGTTTGTTAGATCTTTGTTAGATCAGGTTAGATCAACCGTTGTTTGCGTTAGATCTCACACAGAAGAAGCAATATTAACAGTTATTTGCTGGGGGGCTAACCCGTCATCAGCCCCCCTTATCAAAAAAATGACCAAACAGTTAGCTATTTTGGAAGCAATTTGTTAGATCCGGTAAGATCAAATGGTTTTAACGTTAGATCTCATATAATTAGAGACTTATTAAGTGATTAATGAGGGGGGCTGGCCCCCCTTATCAAATTTTCTGCCCAAAAATCATTCAGGCTGATAGATATTTGTTAGATCCGGTAAGATCAAGTGGTTTTAACGTTAGATCTCACATCATTTCGGAGATATTCCGCATCAAAATAGAGATATTAGGTGGTACATATGGACAGACTGGCCCCCGCTTCACATTTTCTGGCCAAAAATCATTCAGGCTGATAGATATTTGTTAGATCCGGTGAGATCAAGTGGTTTTAACGTTAGATCTCACATCATTTCAGAGATATCCACATCAAAATAGAGATATTAGGTGGTACATATGGACGGGATGGCCCCCCCCTTATCAGATTTTCTGGCCAAAATCATCAGGCTAATAGATATTTGTTAGATCCGTAAGATCAAGTGTTTTTAACGTTAGATCTCACATCATTTCAGAGATATTCCACATCAAAATAGAGATATTTTGGAGCCGGGCACTTCAACTACAAGTTTGCACCCCATGCTGAGACAAGCCTACCAGCACCTGGTACAAAAACAGAGGGAAAGATCTGGCGCTTGGACAAGTGTGAGAAGGTGTACAACCTGGTAAAGTGGTAAAGATGCACAGACTACAGATGGACACTAACAAGGCTGCAATGGGGACAAGGCTGCAATGGGGACAAGGCTGCAATGGGGGACAAGGCTGCAATGGGGACAAGGCTGCAATGGGGACAGGCTGCAATGGGGACAAGGCTGCAATGGGACAAGGCTGCAATGGGGGACAAGGCTGCAATGGGGACAATGCTGCAATGGGGGACAAGGCTGCAATCAGGGACAACACTACAGATGGACACTGACAAGGCTGCAGATGGACACTGATGAGGCTGCATTGATGGGCATTTAAATGTAAGTTTTTGTCCTTAAACTTTCCTCCTAAAAGTTTTTTCCTTAAAATTCCTCTAAACTTGGGGTGCGTGTTATACGCCGATAAATACGGTATGTATACCCAATGTATGAAAAAAGGGGGATGTGAGAGGAAGGGGAGGGGAAAAAGGGAGATAGAAGAGGGGAAAAAAGACAAAACAGAAAAATAGAAAAAGAAAAAAAAAAAAAAAAAAAGGGAAATAAGGGGAAAGAAGGGAGGAATAAAGGGGGGAAAAAGGAAATGTGAAGGAAAGAAGTAAACAAAAAGAGGGGAAGGCGGATGGAAAATAGGGGGAATCAGAAAAGGGGGGAGGGGTGGGGGGGGGAAGGGGAGAGGAAGGGAAGGGAGGAGAGAGAAGGAGGGGGAGGAAGGGAAGGGGGGGGAAAGGGGAGGAAAGGGAGGGGGGGGGCGGCCAAAAGGGGGGGGGAGAAGGAAGCAGAGAAAGAAAGGGGAAAGAGGCAGGAGAGTAGTGTGTGTGTAAGGGAATACTCACATCTAGAACATATATAAAATCATGGAGAGGGTATGGTCTGCAGGTCAGGAGGAACCGGAAGACCGGCAATATAGTGTACCTATGCACCTCGAGGTAGATATGAACTGATGCTAGCTTATTGTGTAGGCCTATCCCTAGAAGGAAAAACGGCTGATTTAAAACAAGAGAGTAAAAATGTGTAAATATAGATTTCTGGTGATATGGCCCCCGCTATGGTATAGAGCACTCACCAGTGTTAATCTTGGAAATGACAGTCTATGGTCTATATGCACCTGGGTTCCGCAGTGGGGCTCAGGCAGTCCTAGATAATTGCGGCAGGTGCCAACAGGCACAGTATCATCAAGGATAGGCTAACAGTAATTTGTCCTAGAATATGAACAGAATAAGGGGAGGGGTGAGCTAGTATACAATCTGCAGTAAACAGGCATCCAGCAGTGACAGATTCCTCATAGCTAGTACTATAATAGAAGGTACCTGGATATGGTGAGAAAGGGACCTGCAGCGTGCAATATCCTCCTGTGACTGGAGCGGAATACACACTGTAATAGGACGCCGTCCTATTTGTGTGCACGTCCCGTCCGTCGTCATACAATCGGCCGCGCCGACGTGACGTCATCCGGACCGGCCGAATGCTCACAGTGCGCATGCGTGCCGGCAGCCGGGAGCGCCGTCAACAAGAACGACGGCGCTTCCAGTGGGGGAAGCAGCGCACGCCCACTACAAGCTACAAAAGCGGCAAGTAATGTACCAGCTGATGTAAGCGTCACATCAAGGGAGGCTGGTGTGACGCTGGGCATGTTGTGGTTTTTAGCATTGTTTCTTTTTGCTATGTATTTTTTCTAAGTGAATAAAATAATATTTTATATAACTAGTTTTTGTAGTTGTGCCTAAAAAGTCCAAAAGCCCCTCCTTTTTGTTCTTGACCCTCTGAACTCGCCTTGTAGCCAGTTTTCATCCATGTACTCACCCTATGGTCCATGCAAGGGACCTTATTCTGTACAGTAAATGTTTATGGGGAACTGTGTCAAATGCTTTCGCAAAATCCAGATACACCACGTCTATGGGCCTTCCTTTATCTAGATGGCAACTCACCTCCTCATAGAAGGTTAGTAGATTGGTTTGGCAAGAACGATTCTTCATGAATCCATGCTGATTACTGCTAATGATACCGTTCTCATTACTAAAATCTTGTATATAGTCCCTTATCATACCCTCCAAGAGTTTACATACTATTGATGTTAGGCTAACTGGGCTGTAATCCCCAGGGATGTATTTTGGGCCCTTTTTAAATATTGGTGCTACATTGGCTTTTCTCCAATCAGCTGGTACCATTCCAGTCAGTAGACTGTCAGTAAAAATTGGGGGGGGGGGGGGGGCATTAAGGTTAAAAAACACAAGGGTTTACAACCCCTTTTAAAGGGGTTGTGCGGTGCATACTAGCACATTATGAAAGACACCTTAAAACGAAGCCCTCCCGTGGCTCGCTGTAACCACTGCAGAGGCTTCACTTGGTCTTCCTTTTGGGTTCGGGGACTCCGGCCGTCTGACTGGCTGAGCTGCAATGAAGTCACTCCCCCCCCCCCACGCATGCCCACGAGAGTCTCACTGCGGCACACAGTTCTGAAGGAATGGCACAGGTATACTGATTCTTCAGAGCGACTTGACCGCCTGCTGCTCGCCAGAATATCTCCTAAACGGTGCACGTTTAGGAGATATTCATTTCACCTACAGGTAATCCCTATTATAAGCTTACCTGTAGGTAAAAATAAAAACAGAGTTTACTACCACTTTAAGACAGTTGCAGCATTTGCATTTTCCTAAGCAGATATTAAAATTAAACATGTATTTCATAAAGAGCACGTGACGGGGAAAGAGCATGAAGATGCCTGCAAGATAAAGAGGAAGTGATAAAAAAAGGCATTTTATCTGCCATTACTAACATGTGCAGTGCCTTGAAAAAGTATTCATACCCCCTTGAAATTGTCCACATTTTGTCATGTTACAACCAAAAACGTAAATGTATTTTGTTGGGATTTTATGTGACAGACCAACACAAAGTGGCACATAATTGTGAAGTGGAAGGAAAATTAAAAATGGTTTTCAACATTTTTTACAAAAAAATATGTGATACGTGTGTGTGTGTGTGTGTGGAGGGGGGCGTTTGTATTCAGCCCCCTTTACTCTGATACCCCTAACTAAAATCTAGTAGTGGAACCAATTGCCTTCAGAAGTCACCTAATTAGTAAATAGAGTCCACCTGTGTGTAGGTTAATCCCAGTATAAATACAGCTGTTCTGTGAAGCCCTCAGAGGTTTGTTGGAGAACCTTAGTGAACAAACAGCATCATGAAGGCCAGAGAACACACCAGACAGGTCAGGAATAAAGTTGTGAAGAAGTATAAAGCAGGGTTAGGTTATAAAAAAAAAATCTCCCAAGCTTTGAACATCTCACGGAGCACTGTTCAATCCATCATCTGAAAATGGAAAGAGTATGGCACAACTGCAAACCTACCAAGACATGGCAGTCCACCTAAACTGACCGGCCGGGCAAGGAGAGCATTCATCAGAGAAGAGCCAAGAGGTCCATGGTAACTCTGGAGGAGCTGCAGAGATCCACAGCTCGAGTGGGAGAATCTGTCCACAGGACAACTATTAGTCGTGTTCTCCACAAATCTGCCCTTTATGGAAGAGTGACAAGAAGAAAGACATGTCACCAAGTCTATATAAGGGTATGTAATGAAAATCGGAAAGTTTTATTGAAAAATGTTTAATTAGCATGTTGATGATGAAGGGATGAAGCAGGAAGGGTGCCCCTCCTGCTAGACTCTCCTTAGGAATATACACTATATTACCAAAAATATTGGGACACCTGCCTTTACACACACATGAACTTTAATGACATCCCAGTCTTAGTCCGTAGGGTTCAATATTGACTTGGCCCACCCTTTGCAGCTATAACAGCTTCAACTCTTCTGGGAAGGCTGTCCACAAGGTTTAGGAGTGTGTCTATGGAAATGTTTGACCATTCTTCCAGAATTTGTGAGGTCAGGCACTGATGTGGACGACAAAACCAGAGAAAATTCCCAGCTCAACTCGCCAACTAGTCTGCTTACCGACTGAATGAACCTGTCTAACAGTCTGCATTAAAAATAGGGGTTTAGTTATTAGCACACATTTGCAAATGCAGACATAAGCTGCAGGGCCATTTCACGGCACCCTGTATCACCTGCAGTCCTAACCCTTGCAAATTTATGAGGAGCGTCTCCAACAGTGGAAGCACATGCATTCTAATGGATAAATAGAGGGCAGGTGGACGAGAAGGCCTGGCTCGCAGTCTCCGCTCTAATTCATCCCAAAGGTGTTCTATCGGGTTGAGGTCAGGACTCTGTGCAGGCCAGTCAAGTACCTCCACCCCAAAATTGCTAATCCATGTCTTTATGGACCTTGTTTTGTGCACTGGTGCGCAGTCATGATGGAACAGGAAGGGGCCATCCACAAACTGTTCCCACAAAGTTGGGAGCATGAAATTGTCCAAAATGTCTTGGTATGCTGACGCCTTAAGAGTTCCCTTCACTGGAACTAAGGGGCCCAACCCCTGAAAAACAACCCCACACCGTAATCCCCCCCTCCACCAAATGATTTGGATCAGTGTACAAAGCAAGATCCATTAGGACATAGATGAGCGAGTTTCGGGTGGAGGAACTGGCCTGCACAGAGGCCTGACTTCAACCCGACAGAACACCTTTGGGATGAATTAGAGCGGAGACTGTGAGCCAGGACTTCTCATCCAACATCAGTGCCTGACCTCACAAATGCTCTTCTGGAAGAATGGTCAAACACCCTCCTAAACCTTGTGGACGGCCTTCCCAGAAGAGTTGAAGCTGTTATAGCTGCAAAGGGCGGAGCTAACTCAATATTGAACCCTACGGACTAAGACTGGGATGCCATTAAAGTTCATGTGCGTGTAAAGGCAGGCGTCCCAATACTTTTGGTAATATAGTGTATGTAGGTTGGCATGAAAGCATTCCTCTAGAAAAAAAACACAATGACAATTATATGTATGAATGAAAGAGGTAATAGCGAATCAAAGTAGCACTACAATGTCAGAAGTAACAAAAGGTAAATAAAGGGGGGGGGGTCACACTAATTTCTGGGTCTAGCATTGTCAGGGGAATGGGGCTGGACACCCATTGATGTCATAGTTCATCCAAGAGATGAGGTCTCTTCCTAAGTCCAATAATAAGCTTATACAAAGGCGGACTATCATTTATCAGTTGAGGCCAGGTGGTCAGAGTAGGACGAGTAGTTCCTTTCCAAGACAGAAGTACAGTCTTCTTGGCAATGAAGTACATACAGTGCCTTGCAAAAGTATTCACCCCCCTTGGCATTTTTCCTGTTTTGTTGCCTCACACCCTGGAATTAACATGGATTGTTTGAGGATTTGCATCATTTCATTTACAGAACATGCCCACAACTTGGAAGATTTATTTTATTTTTTTATTGTGAAGCAAACAACAAATAGGACAAAATAACAGAAAAAGTCAATGTGCAAAACTATTCACCCCCCTAAAGTCAATACTTTGTAGAGCCACCTATCACAGCTCCAAGTCGCTTTGGATACATCTCTATGAACTTGCCACATCTTACCACTGGGATTTTTACCCATTCCTCCTACAAAACTGCTCCAGCTCCTTCAAGTTGGATGGTTTTGCGCTTGTGAACAGCAATCTTTAAGTCTGACCACAGATTTTCTATTGGATTGAGGTCTGGGCTTTGACTAGGCCATTCCAACACATTTACATGTTTCCCCTTAAACCACTCAAGTGTTACTTTAGCAGTGTGTTTGGGGTCATTGTCCTGCTGGAAGGTGAACCTCCGTCCTAGCCTCAAATCACACAAAGAGTGCTACAGGTTTTGTTCAAGAATATTCCTGTATTTAGCACCATCCATCTTTCCCTCAACTCTGACCAGTTTCCCAGTCATGACTGCTGAAAAACATCCCCCCAGCATGATGCTGCCACCACCACGTTTCACAGTGGGCATGGTATTCTTTGGGTGATGTGATGTGTTGGGTTTGCTCCAGACATAGCGTTTTCTCTGATGGCCAAAGAGTTCAGTTTTAGTCTCATCAGACCAGAGCACCTTCCTCCATACATTTTGGGAGTCTCCCACATGCCTTTTCCCAAACTCAAAATGTGCCATTTAGTTTTTTGCTGAAAGTAATGTCTTTCTTCTGGCCACTCTGCCATAAAGCCCAACTCTATGGAGCGTACGGCTTATTGTGGTCCTATGTACAGATACTCCAGTCTCTGCTGTGGAATTCTGCAGCTCCTCCAGGGTTACCTTAGGTCTCTGTGCTGCCTCTCTGATTAATGCCCTCCTTGCCCGGTCCGTGAGTTTTGGTGTGCGGCCGTCTCTTGGCAGGTTTGCTGTTGTGCCATGTTCTTTCCATTTGGTTATGATAGATTTGATGGTGCTCCTAGGGATCATCTAAGATTTGGATATTTTTTTATAACCTAACCCTGACTTGTACTTCTCAACAACATTGTCCCTTACTTGTTTGGAGAGTTCCTTGGTCTTCATGGCAGTGTTTGGTTAGTGGTGCCTCTTGTTTAGGTGTTGCAGCCTCTGGGGCCTTTCAGAAAAGTGTGTCTATGTAATGACAGGTCATGTGACACTTAGATTGCACACAGGTGGACATCATTTCACTAATTATGTGACTTCTGAAGGTAATTGGTTGCACCAGAGCTTTTTATTGGCTCCATAACAAAGGGGGTGAATACATAGGCACATGCCAATTATCCGTTTTTTATTTCTGAAAAATAGTTTTATGTATATATTTTTCTAATTTTACTTCACCAACTTAGACTATTGTGTTCTGATCCATCACATATAATTCATATTAAAAAAAACATTGAGCTAAAAGCTGTAATGTAAAAAAATAGGTAAAAAGCCAAGGGGGTGAATACTTTTGCAAGGCACAGAGAATCCTCCATAGAGATCTATGGGGACATGCTGGGACTTGTAGTTCATACAGAGAATCCTCCATAGAGGTCTATGGGGACATGCTGGGACTTGTAGTTCATACAAAGAATCCTCCATAGAGGTCTATGGGGACATGCTGGGACTTGTAGTTCATACAGACAATCCTCCGTAGAGGTCTATGGGGACATGCTGGGACTTGTAGTTCATACAGAGAATCCTCCATAGAGATCTATGGGGACATGCTGGGACATGTAGTTCATACACAGAGAATCCTCCATAGAAGTCTATGGGGACATGCTGGGACATGTAGTTCATACACAGAGAATCCTCCATAGAGCTTTATGGGGGACATGCTGGGACATGTAGTTCATACAGAGAATCCTCCATAGAGGTCCATGGGGAAATGCTGGGACATGTAGTTCATACAGAGAATCCTCCATAGAGGTCTATGGGGACATGCTGGGACTTGTAGTTCATACAGACAATCCTCCGTAGAGGTCCATGGG
>NC_133332.1:304737700-304865200 GCF_042186555.1 Aquarana catesbeiana | reverse complement strand
GGGCTCTGGCTGTAGATCAGGGTAATGCAGTAAAGGTGAGAGAAGAAGTCTCTAGAGTGCTTCCTACAAGGCTGGAGCTTTGTGACACAAACTGTACAGAGTAGAGGCTTTCCTTCAAGAAACCATATACTGAGAGGCTGCCATTACTGACTTTAGACATTACTAGTTTCCTGGCTGTCTCTGGCCTTAAAACTTTGAGTCACTGAGTCAGAACACGTCTACAACTGGCTAGACAGGAGAAGTCAGGACTCCTGATTGACATACATCTTCCAGGATGGGAAGCCAAAATATAGAAGCCATTGGGCCACCATAAGAACCAGACAAAACTAGTATTGTGGTAATGATCATCCAGCAATGGCGGTCTACTATTCTTCTCTGTCCGGTTTTCCAGAGTTCCCCCCAAGGAAGCATTTAGTTAAGATGCCACACTGCATTCTCTGCTGGTGTGCGGGTCTTCATATATTCCTTCACAAAGTGAAAACTTCAATGTCTATAACGTAACCTGTTTTTCTTATTTTCACAGAATCATCTGGCCTTTGTTATGGAGTATCTGAGCGAAGGAGATCTCGCCGAATTCATAAGATATTCAGCTCCATTTCCGCTGGACATCTTAAGGTAAGTTTGATGTCGGGGTCACTTTGGAGTCGGGGGAGGCTGACCACTGAGGACAGGCAGTGACCTAGCCAGGCCCCTCCAGCTGATCCCGTCCATCTATACCCCTATGTACTATAGGGAGAAGTTACTTTATCTTTACCATTAACTGATCTGTGATGATTTTTGATGCTAATCCATGTATTTCTTTCTCCATCAGAAACCTAACAGCGGAAATTATTTGCTGCCTGCAATTCCTGCACGCCAGAGAGATCGTTCACAGAGATCTGAAGCCGGAAAACATCCTCTTAGACGAAGATGGCCACGCCAGAGTTGCGGATTTTGGATTGTCAGCGAAGGGAGTCACCGAGTCTAAGAGAACTAACGGAATTGTAGGGACACCAATCTACATGGCCCCAGAAGTAAGTATGAACCCGATATCAGACTCAATTATAACATTTATCAAGATATACCAATTATTATGATTGGATATAGAGAAGAGATAAAGGGGTGCTCCACTTCCACTAAATGGAGAATGTTTCCACTGGTGCCCCCGGTTGCTTTTAGTGGTTTTCCAGGCCAGAACAATATCCCCAACAAAAGCTGGGAAGTTCTGAGTCATGGAGCAGTGTTGGGGCTTCTTTGTAGGGGACATTGAGGCTGAGTGTAGATGGATTCATCTGCCTGGCCCGTTTCACACATATGAATGGGGTAAAACCTCCAGTAACTGCTCACCCACTGTTTCCCTTCTCCTCTTTAACATGGGGAGCGCTTGTGAACATTGAGCTATTGGGGTCAGTATACCTTCATCCACCTACTTTAAATGGGGCAATTAAAGGGCACCTCTAGGCAAAGCCCTAGACTGTTTAACCCCTTTCTATTCTATCCAACGTTTAAAAAAAAAAAAGGTTTTGACTATACTTGCCCTTTAAGCCCCACCTCCAATATTCGCAAGCTCCACTTCAGTTTGATGCCGTTTCATTGCAATTTTAGTCATGCATAAGCTTTATACATCACATATGTCACTATGTTATCATCTCTGTCCTCTGCCTGGTCTGACAATGTGCTCATCCCTTTTTCTCTTATGTTTCTTCAGGTCTTGCAAGAAATGGATTATTTCAGCATGGTTGACTATTTCTCCCTTGGAGTTATAGTATACGAGATGGCGTTTGGCAAACATCCCTTCATCACCAGTACTGACGACTGGGAACAAATAAAGATGAAAATGATTTATATGGAGCCCGATTTTGAGGAGGGTATGGACCCTGACCTCCATAACCTCTTAGTTAGGGTAAGTTACAGAGAGCCTCAGCTCCTCTATTGCTCAGATATTGTTATTGGTCATGCAGCATCTCTTTATATTTCATTCTCATATATTTCATTCTTCATTACAGCTTCTGTGGAAAGACCAAGAGGGCCGAAACCATCTAGTCAGTGACATCAGGAGCCATCCGTTCTTCAAGACTATCGACTGGGCAGAGTTAGAGGGAAGAAAGTCAGACGAGCCACCTGAATCTGAACCAGTAAGTATACAGATAATAGAGTCCAAACACATTGGAGGGGGAGGGGAGATTTTCAGCAGCAGGCTCTTCCCCATCTAAGACATTTGTTTTACCAGACTTTTCAGACCAGTGTATATGAATTTGTGATCACTATACAATCATACGGCCTGGTCTGAATGGTTTCTGTTTAGTATTGGAGATGATTATTGTGTATGTCATCTGACCACTAGAGGGAGCTAGGGTGGAAGGAGTGTGCTTGGTGAAATCTGCTGCACCTCGGGGGTGGGGTTCACCATACTTTGTTACCATTCTCTGTATCAATTAGAAATAGTAATGAATGTCTTTTTCTCTTTCTAGATTTATGAGGAACCATCAAATAACAGCATGCCATTGAATGAATTTATCAAAACCCTGGACCGGGAGGCTCCAATATCACCATATGAGCAGGAGTATTTCACAGGCTTTTCATACATGAGCGACAGTTTGATGATGTCACCAATGGAGTTATTTTCACCTCCACCATCATCGCCAGAGAAGCCTAATTTCGCTGACTGTAGTGATGAGAGTGAGCTTCAGAGGGAGGAACCTATGGACTGGGATCCAATATTATCATTGAAGATCCAGAGACCAGTACCGACTCCAATGAAGAACCATTATAAAGATGCTCTTCAACAATTGGCAGAGCTAATGGTCGTTTATCAGCCACCACCAGCGGTCAGACAGGAGAATCTCTTTACACCCTGGCCAATGCATTACGAGGAGGCTCATAAGAACCCAAAAGAGCCTGAGGAGCCTAATAATATCTATGACTTTGGCTACAAGAGAGTTAGTCAGATTCAGCAGCCACCTCAGGACTTCTTCCCAATGGCATACAACCAGGAGAATCTCTTTACACCGTGGCCGATGTACCATGAAGAAGCTCATAACAACCTCATAGAGCCAGAGGAGCAGAATAATATCTATGACTTTGGCTGCAAGAGAGTTAGTCAGATTCAGGAGCCACCACAGGACTTCTTCCCAACGGCATACAGCCAGGAGAATCTCTTTACACCATGGCCGATGTACCACGAAGAGGCTCATAACAACGTCATAGAGCCAGAGGCGCAGCAACACCTATGTGACATATTTCTACCACCAGAGAGACAGGACAGTGGACTTACACCCTGGCCCTGTATTATGAGGAGGCTCATGACAACATCATAGAGCCAAATGTTCAGTTTTTCCCAATTGCCTAAGTCTAGTTCACACCCCTTCAGGCTGGGCGCACATGAGCCAGTTTTTATCAGTGTGCTTTTCTTATATTTGTGTGCTTTTCTTATATTTGTGTGCTTTTCTTATATTCATGTGCGTTTCTTATATTCGCCTGCTTTGGTGGTGACACAGGCTGCTGCATTTGGTGTAAGCTGCAGCATTTGGTGGTGACATAAGCTGCTGCATTTGGTGGTGACATAAGTTGCAGCATTTGATGGTGAGATAGGCTGCAGCATTTGGTGGTGACATAAGCTGCAGCATTTGGTGGTGACATAAGCTGCTGCACTTGGTGGTGACATAAGTTGCAGCATTTGATGGTGAGATAGGCTGCAGCATTTGGTGGTGACATAAGCTGCAGCATTTGGTGGTGACATAAGTTGCAGCATTTGGTGGTGACATAGGCTGCAGCATTTGGTGGTGACATAAGCTGCTGCACTTGGTGGTGACATAAGTTGCAGCATTTGATGGTGAGATAGGCTGCAGCATTTGGTGGTGACATAAGCTGCAGCATTTGGTGGTGACATAAGCTGCTGCACTTGGTGGTGACATAAGTTGCAGCATTTGATGGTGAGATAGGCTGCAGCATTTGGTGGTGACATAAGCTGCAGCATTTGGTGGTGACATAAGCTGCTGCATTTGGTGGTGACATAAGTTGCAGCATTTGATGGTGAGATAGGCTGCAGCATTTGGTGGTGACATAAGCTGCAGCATTTGGTGGTGACATAAGCTGCTGCATTTGGTGGTGACATAAGTTGCAGCATTTGATGGTGAGATAGGCTGCAGCATTTGGTGGTGACATAAGCTGCAGCATTTGGTGGTGACATAAGCTGCAGCATTTGGTGGTGACATAAGTTGCAGCATTTGGTGGTGACATAAGCTGCTGCATTTGGTGGTGACATAAGCTGCAGCATTTGGTGGTGACATAAGCTGCAGCATTTGGTGGTGACATAAGCTGCAGCATTTGGTGGTGACATAAGCTGCTGCATTTGGTGGTGACATAAGCTGCAGCATTTGGTGGTGACATAAGCTGCTGCATTTGGTGGTGACATAAGCTGCAGCATTTGGTGGTGACATAGGTTGCAGCATTTGGTGGTGACATAAGCTGCAACATTTGGTGGTGACATAAGCTGCAGCATTTGGTGGTGACATAAGCTGCAGCATTTGGTGGTGACATAAGCTGCAGCATTTGGTGGTGACATAAGCTGCAGCATTTGGTGGTGACATAAGCTGCAGCATTTGGTGGTGACATAAGCTGCAGCATTTGGTGGTGACATAAGCTGCTGCATTTGGTGGTGACATAAGCTGCAGCATTTGGTGGTGACATAAGCTGCAGCATTTGGTGGTGACATAAGCTGCAGCATTTGGTGGTGACATAAGCTGCAGCATTTGGTGGTGACACATGCTGCTGCATTTGGTGGTGACACATGCTGCTGCTTTTGGTGGTGACATGCCTCGGGCGGTGATGTCATAAGGGGCGGGGAAAGAAAGAAAGAAAGAAAGAAAGAAAGAAAGAAAGAAAGAAAGAAAGAAAGAAAGAAAGAAAGAAAGAAAGAAAGAAAGAAAGAAAGAAAGAAAGAAAGAAAGAAAGAAAGAAAGAAAGAAAGAAAGAAAGAAAGAAAGAAAGAAAGAAAGAAAAAAAGAAAGAAAAAAAAAAAAAGAAAAAAAAAAGAAAAAGAAAGAAAGGAGTGCACAGAGCCTCCTTTCCTCCCTCTCTCCCCAGCACATAGAGACACTTCTAATCCTTTACCTGCTATCCAGCTTGAATCCATTGGTACTTCACCTGCTGCCCAGCCAGATTCCACTGATCCTTTACCCGCTGACCAGCCTGACTTCATGGATACGCCACCAGCTATCAAATCTGGTGCCACTGATCTTCTACTGTTCATGCTGACACTACTAATCCTTTACCTGCTATCCAGCTTGAATCCATTGTTATTTAACCTGTTGCCCAGCCATATGCCACTGATCCTTTATCTGCTGACAATCCTGATGTTGCTTATATACCACCTGCTGCCCAGTCTGCCTCTGCTAGTTTTGTGCCTGCTGCCCAGTCAGTCTCTGGTTCTAGGGTCAAGATATCACCAACTCCAGAGGTCTAATACCTCTGCATCTCCATGCATGTTGCATGCCTGGCATGGGTTACCCGTTTGGTCCAAGATTCCTGTAGTCAACTTTCATGCGCCATTTGCTTAGGTTGTGTCAAAGCCTGGTGGTCCAGATTTCTGCTTTTTATTTACAGCTCCAGTAGTAGAGGTGTTCGGGTTAAGGGCAGAGTTCCATCTGAATTTTGTCCTGGTGTAATGTGTGCCTCGGCGATTCCAAGAGTGTTCGGGGACCTTTGCTGGGGAACCAATGTCTTGAAAAGACCTGGGTGACTGTTAAAATACACTTACAGCTCCAGTAGTAGAGGTGTTCTGGGTAAGGGCAGATTTTTATCTAAAGTTTGGCCTGATCCAGTTGTAATGTGTGCCTCTGCCACTCCAAGGGCATTAGGGGACCTTTTCTGGGGAACCAATGTCTTGGTAAGACCTGGGTGACTGTTAAAATATACTTACACTTACAGCTCCAGTAGTAGAGGTATTCTGGGTAAGGGCAGATTTTTATCTAAAGTTTGGCCTGATCCAGTTGTAATGTGTGCCTCTGCCACTCCAAGGGCATTAGGGGACCTTTTCTGGGGAACCAATGTCTTGGTAAGACCTGGGTGACTGTTAAAATATACTTACACTTACAGCTCCAGTAGTAGAGGTGTAATGTGTGCCTCTGCCACTCCAAGGGCATTAGGGGACCTTTTCTGGGGAACCAATGTCTTGGTAAGACCTGGGTGACTGTTAAAAAAAAACTTAAATTTACAGCTCCAGTAGTAGAGGTGTTCTGGGTAAGGGCAGATTTCTATCTAAAGTTTGTCCTGATCCAGTTGTAATGTGTGCCCCTGCCACTCCAAGGGCATTAGGGGACCTTTTCTGGGGAACCAATGTCTTGGTAAGACCTGAGTGACTGTTAAGATACACTTACAGCTCCAGTAGTAGAGGTGTTTAGGGGACCTATGCTGGGGAACCAATTCCTTGGAAAGACCTGGGTGACTGGTAAAATGAAAAGCAGTATGGGTTAGGGGACTCCACGTTAAGCCTGCAGATGGTCCATGGGATCCCAGCATTGGGATATTTTCTGCCCTGTGGAGCTGCAAGTTCCAAATGTTGTACTTGTTAAAGGATCTGACCTGCGGGAAACTCAGCCAGCTTCCAGGCCCCAACAGCAAGGCACTCAGCCAGCTTCCCAGACCCCAACAGCAAGGCACTCAGCCAGCTTCCCAGACCCCAACAGCAGGGCACTCAGCCTGCTTCCAGACCCCAACAGCAGGGCACTCAGCCAGGTGGCAGAGCACCTAGCCAGTTGTCAGAACCTGGCAGCATGGTATCTAACAGAATGAAGGACTATCAATTTTCAAAAGTACTTTTTATCATATTATAGAGCACTTTTAAAGCAGAACAGGTTGCTTTCAACCAAACTATAAACACATCATATGGCTGGTATCATGGCTGATCACCATGAGAACTGCAGATCAAACAGAAATAAAAATGGAAGTTTCCTTGCTTGTAAAGGATAAGAGGTCAGTAGAAGCAATATTAACCACCAACAATGGTGTCAGTGGACACAATAATACCTGGACCTAGGTAGTATTACGCCTATTTGGATGCACTGTGCCCGCACGGGTGTGCTAGAGAGCCGCAACCTGGGAGCTGCCTTGCAGCGCAACATCCACACCTCCAGTGGCTCTGGTGAAGACCAGGTGGCTCCTTAGACCCTGTGACTCTGGTACACCTCCGTTTGCATGCGGTCACACTGCTCCAACTCCAAAAAATAGCCACAAAAATAGCTAAATTAAAAGAAAAATGGAGTCCATTCAAAGATACGTCAGAATACAAAGAAAAATCTGCTCAAATACAAAGGTTTTTGGCTAAAGCTGATAAAGACATCAAACATAAAAAACCTAAAAATACCAAAGGGATTGGAACAACTATAGAGAAAACAAAGTACTTTTTATCATATTGTAGGGCACTTTTAAAGAAGAACAGGTTGCTTTCAACCAAACTATAAACATATCATATGGCTGGTGTCATGGCTGGTCACCTATACAACAGCATGAGAACTGCAGATCAAACAGAAATGAAGATGGAAGCTTCCCTGCTTGTAAAGGATAAGAGGTCAGTTGGACGCAATAATAACCACCAACAATGGTGTCAGTGGGTGCACCTTGTGTGTAAACATCAGAAGAGCATCTACGGTCTTCAACAATCTGCAAGGATGTGGATTGTGAAAGTGAACAAAGTACTTACTAAAGAGGGATTCTCAAGATGTAAAGTAGACGGGGGTCTCTACTCCAGGAATCAAGACAGATGGATATACATCCTTATCTATGTTGATGACATTATAACCTGTTTTGAACAAGAAGGGGATTACAATCAGAAAGTTCACAAGCTGAAAGAAAATTTTGAAATCAAAGAACTTGGGAACATTAGCTACTATCAGAGAAACTTCAAGAGTTTGTTTCCATGTCTAGCAACAAATTCCAATGCAAACCAGGACTAATACGCACTGTAGCAGAGCGTCCCAGAGAGAGCCAGGAAAAGTCCACTTCGAGGTTTATACATCTCCCAGGCAATTTTTCAGGGCAATGGCTGGTGTTAGTGCTTCAATCATCCCCGGCACCAAGGTTGGTATGGTGTCAGGATGATTGAAACACATTATTTCTATCATTACATTGTAATGTAAAATGAAATGGTTCAACTCACCATAATGCAGAATCATTGGGAGCCCTGAGCGTGTCACTTGCCACCATCGCTTGTCACTTGCCACTATGCCTGCCACCAGATGGAGATGTCACTTGCCACGCTGCCTGGCTGCCACCAGATGGAGATGTCACTTGCCACTATGCCTGCCACCAGATGGAGATGTCACTTGCCACGCTGCCTGGCTGCCACCAGATGGAGATGTCACTTGCCACGCTGCCTGCCACCAGATGGAGATGTCACTTGCCACGCTGCCTGGCTGCCTCCAGATGTTGATGTCACTTGCCACGCTGCCTGGCTGCCATCAGATGGAGGAGGGCGGAACAGCGGTGCGGGCAATGAGAGATGTCACCTCTCTCCACCGCCGCCGCACCGCTGACATTACTTCTCGATCTTTTCAAAAATGGCGCCGGGTGGCGCAATCACGCTACTGCACATGTGCTGCCCGGCCGTGCATGTACGAGCCTTCCCAAGCCCGGCCGCTTCGGAACGGCGCATGCGCAGTAGTGGGCGGCTCGCGGCCATCTTTTCTAAGGGTACCGGTGCCCTTAATCGACTTTAACGGGCAGCCCGAAAGGGGGGGTGGCCGCAAAGTCGCCGCAGGAGCGGCGCCGCCCCTGCACCACTGCCGCTCCGAGGCCTGGCCTTGGTGGCCTTGTGGCAAATCTGGCCCTGGGAATATCCACAAATACCAAGCCAGACTAGTTGCCAAGGGTTGCTCTCAGAAATTTGGTGAAGATTATGACGAAACTTTCACTCCACCATCAGAGCACTTCTTAGCATTGCAGCCAGAAAGGGCATGCAAGTGAAATACCTAGACATGGAGACATTAAGGAAGATCTCTAGATAGAGCGACCACCAGGGTTTGAGAAAGGGGACAACCTTGTGTGTAAACATCAGAAGAGCATCTACGGTCTTATACAATCTGCAAGGATGTGGAATGCGAAAGTGAACAAAGTACTTACTAAAGAGGGATTCTCAAGATGTAAAGCAGACCCCCGTCTCTACTCCAGGAATCAAGAAGACAGATGGATATACATCCTTATCTATGTTGATGACATTTATAACCTGTTTTGAACAAGAAGGGGATTACAATCAGATAGTTCACAAGCTGAAAGAAAATTTTGAAATCAAAGAACTTGGGGACATTAGCTACAATCTGGGTATCCAAATAGAGAGAGAAAAAGATGGAAGTTCTCAGAAAATCTGCGAAATCTTGCAACAATTCCATATGCAATATGCAAAGGAAGTGAAATGTCTATGGAACCAGGCTATCGAAAGAGCACTGAAGGAGAAAACTTGCTACCCAACAATGATACGTATCACAGAGGAATTGGTAAGCTGCTATATGTTGCCACTGTGACAAGACCAGACATATTTGCAGCACTGGGATCCAGCGTCATCCTCACCTCCCCATTCCCAGGTTTTTTCCTCCCACACTTCAAAAACTTTCCTCGCGTTGGTGGTGCAGTGGTGAGCATAGCTGCTTATCCAGCAGCTGACCCGGGTTCGATTCCCGGCCAACGCAATTGCCAACATGGCTGCCTCGACCGCTAACCACTTTGTGTCCCCAGGGAGAAATCTGCTGTGCAAATTAAATGCTGATGGAATAAAATTTAAATCAAAAGGAATGTGTTTATGTATGTGTTTTGTTAAGCATTTTGAATAATATATTTTTTTGCACAAGAAAATGATTGTTTTGTATTCTCATTTTCAGCCAGTAGGTGGAGCACTCAGCTCATTTTCAGGTATTTTCTAGGCTATCCTTAGCAACTTGGCTGAAAAAAAGCCTGCTGTTTACTATATAGTATTTACTATATACTATATAGCTCTCTCTAACACTAACCCTCCCTATAACCCCAATACTATCCCTCCCTATATCCCCAAGAATAACCCTCCCTGTAACCCCAATACTAACCCTTCCTATATCCCCAAGAGTAACCCTCCCTGTAACCCCAATACTAGCCCTCCCTATATCCCCAAGAATAACCCTCCCTGTAACCCCAATACTATCACTCCCTATATCCCCAAGAGTAGCCCTCCCTGTAACCCCAATACTATCCCTCCCTATATCCCCAAGAATAACCCTCCCTGTAACCCCAATACTATCCCTCCCTATATCCCCAAGAATAACCCTCCCTGTAACCCCAATACTATCCCTCCCTATATCCCCAAGAATAACCCTCCCTGTAACCCCAATACTATCCCTCCCTATATCCCCAAGAATAACCCTCCCTGTAACCCCAATACTATCCCTCCCTATATCCCCAAGAATAATCCTCCCTGTAACCCCAATACTATCCCTTCCTATATCCCCAAGAATAACCCTCCCTGTAACCCCAATACTATCCCTCCCTATATCCCCAAGAATAATCCTCCCTGTAACCCCAATACTATCCCTCCCTATATCCCCAAGAATAACTCTCCCTGTAACCCCAATACTATCCCTCCCTATATCCCCAAGAATAACCCTCCCTGTAACCCCAATACTATCCCTCCCTATATCCCCAAGAATAACCCTCCCTGTAACTCCAATACTATCCCTCCCTATATCCCCAAGAATAACCCTCCCTGTAACCCCAATACTATCCCTCCCTATATCCCCAAGAATAACCCTCCCTGTAACCCCAATACTATCCCTTCCTATATCCCCAAGAATAACCCTCCCTGTAACCCCAATACTATCCCTCCCTATATCCCCAAGAATAACCCTCCCTGTAACCCCAATACTATCCCTCCCTATATCCCCAAGAATAACCCTCCCTGTAACCCCAATACTATCCCTCCCTATATCCCCAAGAATAACCCTCCCTGTAACCCCAATACTAGCCCTCCCTATATCCCCAAGAATAACCCTCCCTGTAACCCCAATACTATCCCTTCCTATATCCCCAAGAATAACCCTCCCTGTAACCCCAATACTATCCCTTCCTATATCCCCAAGAATAACCCTCCCTGTAACCCCAATACTATCCCTTCCTATATCCCCAAGAATAACCCTCCCTGTAACCCCAATACTATCCCTCCCTATATCCCCAAGAGTAACCCTCCCTGTAACCCCAATACTATCCCTCCCTATATCCCCAAGAGTAACCCTCCCTGTAACCCCAATACTATCCCTTCCTATATCCCCAAGAGTAACCCTCCCTGTAACCCCAATACTATCCCTCCCTATATCCCCAAGAGTAACCCTCCCTGTAACCCCAATACTATCCCTTCCTATATCCCCAAGAATAACCCTCCCTATAACCCCAATACTAGCCCTTCCTATATCCCCAGATATGTTTTAATTAAAGCATTATTTTTATCCTACCTACCTGTCAGGCGAATACATTGTCATGACTACTCACTTCCACCTGAAGAGGAAAATTGGATACTTTGTCATACAGACCTATCTACCGTGTATAATGACCGTCATCCTTTCACAAGTGTCCTTCTGGCTTAACAGGGAGTCAGTCCCAGCCAGGACCGTGTTTGGTAAGTTAAACGCAACAGGAAATATAAGTAATATAAGCAGGCAATAGTTTGTTTCGTTCCTTCCTTCTTTGGATGTGTTTGGATGTCTGTATCCATCTTATTAGGGTTGAAGGCTTTTTGATTCCATTCGTCCCTTTTGATTCCTATAGTCCCCTCTGACCTTAACCTGTATTGTTCTACGGTCTCATTGTATCCCAGGTCCTACTCCATAGAAAAAACAAATAAATGAGGGTGCTCCAGCCTAATGAATTATCCCGCAGCATTTACAGTGCATCCAGAAAGTATTTACTTTTTACACATTTTGTTATGTTACAGCCTTATACCAAAATGGATTAAATTCAATATTTTCTCCAAAATTCTACAAACAATACCCCATAATGACAACAAAAATAGAAGTTTGTTTGAAATCTTTGCAAATTCATAAAAAAAAAAAAGTACATGTACAAATGTACAAAAGTATTCACAGTCTTTGCTCAATACTTTGGTGAAGCTCCTTTGGCACCAATTACAGCCTCAAGTCTTTTTGAGTATGATGCTACAAGCTTGGCACACCTATTTTTTGGGCAGTTTCTTCCATTCTTCTTTGCAGGACCTCTCAAGCTCCATCAGGTTGGATGGGGAGCGTTGGTGCACAGCCATTTTCAGATCTCTCCAGAGATGGTCAATCAGGTTGAAGTCTGGGCTCTGGCTGGGCCACTCAAGGACCTTCACAGAGTTGCCCTGTAGCCACTCCTCTTTTACCTTGGCTGTGTGCTTAACCTCCCTGGCGGTATGATTATTTCGGATTTTAGGTGCTGAAAGCGGTACAATTATTTTGCATGGAAATTTGGCGTTTTATATTGTAGGTCTGTAATTCTTAACAATAACACACTTAAATCTGTCCAAACAAGAGTCTAGTAGATATCCCGGGTATGATAAAGTTTGAAACACAAAAACATAAATAAATAAATATAAATAATTAAAAAAATATATATATATATATATAATAATAATAAAATGAATTTCCCCACGATTCACTATCGCTCAATTCTGCAAGTGTTCTAATTTACTATCGCCGTTTTCTAGCTGGTCTAAAGCCACTTTTGACATAAAGGGACACTTTTTGGTTGCTATGGACAATCTCCAGTTTCCAGGCAGAAAGAACAGTATATAGCATATAAAATTGCATGCAGGGCATGGGCCAAAGCACTGGGGACAAAAGGGATGTGAAATAATTTCATACAGTACTGTAATCTATAAGATTACAGTACTGTATGTGTTATGATTTTTACATCTTTTTGAATTTGCCGCCAGGCTCCGCCCCCGTGCGTCGCGCTGCTCGCAGGGAACGGAGCCTGGCATGGAGGGGCTTCGGAGGAGACAGAGCTCACGGACATAGCAGGGGACATCGCGGGATCCTGGGGACAAGGTAAGTAACGCTGCACCAGGATTCTGCATAGTAATCCCGAGTGTGGCTCAGGGTTACTGCTAATGGGACTGAAATTTAACCCCGAGCCACACTCGGGATTACCGTCAGGGAGGTTACGGTTGTTGTCCTGTTTGAAGATGAACCTTCGCCCCCAGTCTGAGGCCCAGAGCAGGTTTTCATCAAGGATGTCTCTGTACATTTCTGCATTTACAGTGACTTGAAAAAGTATTCATACCCTTTCAAATTTTCCACATTTTGTCATGTTACTACCAAAAATGTAAATGTATTTTATTGGGATTTTATGTGAAAGACCAATACAAAGTGGCACAAAATTGTGAAGTGGAAGGAAAATGATAAATGGTTTTCAACATTTTTAAACTAATAAATATGTGAAAAGTGTGGGGGTGCATTTGTATAGCGCCCCCCTGAGTCAATAATTTGTAGAAACCCCTTTCGCTGCAATTACAGCTGCAAGTCTTTTTGGGGATGTTTCTACCAGCTTTGCACATCTGGAGAGGGACATTTTTTTTCCCATTCTTCTTAGCAAAATAGCTCAAGCTCTGTCAGATTGGATGGAAAGCGTCTGAACAGCAATTTTCAAGTCTTGCCACAGATTCTCAATTGGATTTAGGTCTGGACTTTGACTGGGCCATTCTAACACATGAATATGCTTTGATCTAAACCATTCCATTGTAGCTCTGGCTGTATGTTTAGGGTCGTTGTCCTGCTGGAAGGTGAACCTCCGCCCCAGTCTCAAGTCTTTTGCAGACCCTAAAAAGTTTTCTTCTAATCCCACATACACACGAGCGGAATTTCCGACAGAAAGAGTCCAATGGGAGCTTTGCATTGTATATTCCAACCGTGTGTATGCCCCATCGGACTTTTTCTGTCGAAAATTCAGACGGACTTAGATAGAGAACATGTTCTATATTTTTCTGACAGAACAAATTACTATCGGAAAAAACGCTCATCTGTATGCTGTTCCGACGCACCAAAAATGATGCATGCTCTCAAGCAAGTACGAGAAGGAAGCTATTGGCTACTGGCTATTGAACTTCCGTTTTCTAGTCCCGTCGTACATGTTGTACATCACTGCGTTCTGGACGGTCGGAATTTGGTGTGATGTAAGCAAGACAGCTTGAGCGGAATTCCGTTGGAACTCCGTCGTAAAAACATTCAGAGTTTATTCCGACGGCAAAACTGGTCGTGTGTACAGGGCATAAGTATGCCCTGTATTTGGCTCCATCCATCTTCCCATGAACTCTAACCAGCTTCCCTTTCCCTGTTGAAGAAAAACATCCCCACAACATGATGCTGCCACCACCATGTTTCACAGTGGGGACGGTGTGCATTATTAGTTTTCCACCACACTTAGCATTTTGCTTTTAGGCCGAAAAGTTCAATTTTGGTCTCATCTGACCAGAGCACCTTCTTCCACATGTTTGCCGTGTCCCCCACATGCCTTCTCGCAAACTGCAATTGGGACTTCTTATGGCTTTATTTCAACAATGGCTTTCTTCTTGCCACTCTTCCATAAAGGGCAGATTTGTGGAGAGCACAATTAATAGTTGTCCTGTGGACAGATTCTCCCACCTGAGCTGTGGATCTCTGCAGCTCCTCCAGAGTTACCATGGGCCTCTTGGCTACTTCTCTGAATAATGCTTTTCTTGCCCATGTCAGTTTAGGTTGGCGGCCATGTCTTGGTAGGTTTGCAGTTGTGCCATACTCTTTCCATTTTCGGATGATGGATTGAACAGTGCTATGTGCGATGTTCAAAGCTTGGGATATTTTTTTATAACCTAACCTTGCTTTAAACTTCTCCACAATTTTATCCCTGACCTGTCTGGTATGTTCCTTGGCCTTCATGATGCGGTTTGTTCACTAAGGTTCTCAAACAAATCTCTGAGGGCTTCACAGAACAGCCATATTTATACTGAGATTAAATTAGACACGGGTGGACTCTATTTACTAATTAGTTGACTTCTGAGGGCAATTGGTTCCACTAGATTTTTTTTTAGGGGTATCAGAGTAAGGGGGGCTAAATACGTATGCATGCCACACTTTTCAGATATTTATTTGTAAAAAATATTGAAAACCATTTATCATTGTCCTTCCACTGCACAATTATGTGCCACTTTGTGTTGGTCTATCACATAAAATCCCAATAAAATGCATTTAAATTTTTGGTTGTAACATGACAAAATGTGGAAAATGTCAAGGGTTCTGAATACTTGTTCAAGACACTGTATCTTTCCCTGGATCCTGACTAGTCTTCCAGTTCCTGCCACTGAAAAACATCCCCACGGTATGATGCTGCCACCACCATGCTTCACTGTAGGGATGGTATTGGCCAGGTGATGAGTGGTGCCTGGTTTTCTCCAGACATGATGCTTGCCATTCAGGTCAAATAGTTCCATCTTTGTTTTATCAGACCAGAGAATTTTGTTTCTCATGGTCTGAAAGTCCTTCAGGTGCCTTTTGGCAAACTCCAGACGGGCTGTTATGTGCCTTTTACTGAGGAGTGGCTTCCGTCTGGCCACTCTACCATACAGGCCTGATTGGTGGAATGTTGCAGAGATGGTTGTTCTTTTGGAACATTCTTCTGTCTCCACAGAGAAACACTGGAGCACTGAGTGACCATCAGGATCTTGGTCACCTCCCTGACTAAGGCTCTTCTCCCCCGAATGCTCAGTTTGGCCCACACTAGGAAGAGTCCTGGTGGTTTCAAACGTCTTCCATTTACGGATGATGGAGGCCACTGTGCTCATTGGGACCTTCAATGCTGCAGACATTTTTCTGTACCCTTCCCCAGATCTGTGCCTCAATACAATCCTGTCTCAGAGGTCTACAGACAATTCTTTGGACTTCATGGCTTGGCTTGTGCTCTGACGTGCACTGTTAACTGTGGGACCTTATATAGACAGCTGTGTGCCTTTCCAAATCATGTCCAATCAACTGAATTTACCACAGGTGGACTCCAATCAAGTTATAGATACATCTCAAGGATGATCAGTGCAAACAGGATGCCCCTGAGCTTAATTTTAAGAGTCATGGCAAAGGCTGTGATACTTATGTAGATGGGATTTTTTTCTTATTTTTTAAAATAAATTGCAAAGTTTAAAACAAACTTCTTTCATGTTGTCATTATGGGGTATTGTTTGTAGAATTTTGAGGAAAATAATGAATTTAATCAATTTTGGAATAAGGCTGTAAAATAACATGTGGAAAAAGTGAAGCGCTATCAATACTTTCGCATGCACTGTATTTAAGATTAATAAGAATAATACTCACAAACATGTGACTTAAAATCGCTCATCGAGCTACTCATCTATAGCCCAGTAGTCTCAGACTTGGCACACTCCAGAATGCAGGGGGCCCTCATTGGGATCCTTTATGACTAACATGTTTCAAAGGTACCCCTTCTTCATCAGAACCAAGCTGATGAAGAAGGGGTTACCTTTGAAACGCGTTAGCCATAAAGGATCCCGGTGAGGCCCCCCTGCACTCTGGAGTGTGCCAAGTCTGGGACTACTGGGCTATAGATAAGTAGCTCGATGAGTGATTTTAATTCACATGTTTGTATTCTTCTTGTTAATCTTAAATAAACGCTGTAGGATAATGCACTAGGCTGGTGTGCCCCCTTTTGTCTGTTTTTTGTAGTGGCTTCAAGACATCCCCAGTCCTACAGGGCAGCAAGGCTTGAAGCATTCTCCAGCAATGTGGTGTCATCTTTTACACCTGTACCAGGCTATCACACTTATGTGCAGGAGACATTCTGTCATTATTGGCCTACTCCATAGAGGCCACGCTTTCCATACACTGCACTGATGGCCTAAAAGCCTGAAACAACTCTATGCAGTTTGGAATAAACAGCTCTATTATTATTAGTCTACATATTTTGGAGGTGCATCTGGTTGATGGGGCTTAAAGGAATCATTTGCATGGCCTCACTCCCTGTCTTCAAATAAGGAATAATCTTTTTATTTTTAGAATATGATGGAATGAAACATGCAAATACATTACTGTTCTAAGCAATAATTTCTATTGGGGGACTTGGTCTTTATAGTCCCTTCTCTCCCTATTTTGGAGGTGCACCTGGTTGATGGGGCTTAAAGGAATCATTTGCATGGCCTCACTCCCTGTCTTCAAATAAGGAATAATCTTTTAATTTTTGGGAATATGATGGAATGATACATGCAAATACATTACTGTGCTAGGCAATAATTTTGATTGGAGGACTTGGTTTCTTTAGTCCCTTCTCTCCATAACCTATACCTATATGGTCATATTTTACTCCACAGAAGCCATGGTTTCTATATGCTGCACTGATGATGGCCAACAAGCCTGTTATATATTAGGCTATGTGCTCAGTCTTCTTGGTTGAATATTACTGGATTAACTCGGAAGACTGAGGACCTCTGATGGAGAAAATAAAGTACTGTGGGGAACGTTTTTTTTTTTTTTCTAGGGGACCATTTTGAAAATTTAAAAAAATAGAGTTGCTTATGTTGGTTGGTGTGTATGTACTTTTGTACTACATTATAAAACTAATAAAAATGTATTTTATAAAAAATAAAAATAGAGTTGGCTTTAAAGCTTATCTTGTAGACCAGAGGTCTCCAAACTTTCTAAACAAAAGGCCAGTTTACTGTCCTTCAGACTTTAGGGGGGCCAGACTGTGGCCATCATTAGTAGACAGTGGCCCAGCATCAGTTGGAGTAAACAATGCCCCATTTTTGGTGTCATTGGGAGAAATGGTCCCCCATCATTGGTATTATTGGGCCCCACTGTTGGTGTCATTGGGAGGAAGTGTGCCCCTTCAATGGTGTCAGTGAAAAAAATACTGCCCCAAGGGCCTGATAAAAGCAAGCATTCGGCCCCCGGGACACAGTTTGGAGACCACTGTTGTAGACCATAAACTACTATGTAAAAGCTTACAGATGACCACTCCATGAAATCATCCCACCATGACTTGCATTTGAAATGGGTCCAGTCCGTCCTGGATTGTTACACACATTTAGAAAAAAAAAAAAAAAGGACGGCGCACACCAGAAAAACAGCCCAAGTATACAGGAGAGTCAAAAACGGCTTCAGTCCGGCTGCTCCCAAGCCACGACCCCCAATGCATTTCACACAGCCCCCCCTGTGGGTGGGGTGAATTGCATCAGGGGCATGGCCTGGGAGAAGCCGTTTATGACTCACTTTATACACTTGGGCTATTTCTCTAGTGCGCGGTGCTTCCTTCTTTTCTTATCCTGTAGACCGCCACCCAATTTAAAAAAGCACTGTTAATTAAAGAAAAAAAAAACACAACAGAATAAAATTTAAGGTTATGTGATGTCACTGGACCCTTTCTCAGGGTTCTAGGAAAACCATTCCATAACTGTGCAAGGATGTGTCCTTGCATGATTTGGAACCCTCAGCTTTCCAACGATCCTGGCAGTCAAGTCAATCTTACTTAGATGAGCTGTCCAAAATCCAAGGTAAGTATAGATTAGGTATTTTTTTAATGTCTATTTTTTTTTTTTTTTAATTTAACTGTGCTTTTTAACATAAAGGCGCGGTCTATTCGATAAGTAGGCCTTGCGTTTTAATGCAAAGTCCCCATTAAAGGATCACTTAGAACCACAACTTGAAAGTGGTTCCTGGAGCTCTACATGATGGGAAAGACTTCAGCCTCCTGAAAAGGTAAGTACTTTTTTTTTTTTTTTTTTTTTTAATAGGGTATCCTTTGTTTTTGTTTTTTTACAGAGGCAACTGGGTCTTAAACAAATATTTTTCTTATACAAATGTATTGATTTCGTATTTGTGAATGCAGTGACTGTAAGCAACATGCCTATATGACAGCTTTTCTCTTTACCATAGGAGTCACTACTGTTTTGACCATGACAACACTGAGTATCAGTGCACGGAACTCTCTGCCCAAGGTTGCCTATGCCACAGCAATGGATTGGTTTATGGCAGTGTGCTATACTTTTGTCTTCTCTGCACTTATTGAGTTCGCTACAGTCAATTATTTCACTAAAAGAGGCTGGGCCTGGGATGGTAAAAGAGCCCAGGAAGGCCAGACTTTCAAGGTAAGAAGGAGTAATAATATCAGGTTGAGGTCAAGTTCCTCCACCTCAAACTCACTCATCCATGTCTTTATGGACCTTGCTTTGTGCACTGGTGTGCAGTCATGTTGGAACAGGAAGGGGACATCCTCAAACTGTTCCCACAAAGTTGGGAGCATGAAATTGTCCAAAATGTTTTGGTATGCTGACGCCTTAGGAGTTTCCTTCACTGGAACTAAGGGGACAAGCCCAACCCCTGAAAAACAACCCCACACCATAATCCCCCCCCTCCATCAAATGATTTGGACCAGCGCACAAAGCAAGGTCCATAAGGACATGGATGAGCGAGTTTGGGGTGCAGGAACATGACTGGCCTGCACAGATTCCTGACCTCAACCCGACAGAACACCTTTGGGATAAATTTGAGCGCAGACTGCGAGCCAGGCCTTCTTGTCCAACATCAGTGCCTGACCTTTACAAATGCACTTCTGGAAGAATGGTCAAACATTCCCATAGAAACACTCCTAAACCTTGTGGACAGCCTTCCCAGAAGAGTTGAAGCTGTTATAGCTGCAAATGGTGGGACAACTCAATATTGAACCCTACGGACTAAGACTGGGATGGCAATAAAGTTCATGTGCATGTAAAGGCAGATGTCCCAATACTTTTGGTAATATAGTGTATACATATAAAACATAATAATAATAGCTGTCCCTACACTAATTTAAAGTAGCCAAGAAAGAAGCTACAGCCCGAGTAGAAAGCCTGTACCCTGCCAGTATTCTGCATGCTTCAGAGATGGACCATTACTCCCTATGTTGAAGAAGTGGTCTCTGTGCAGATGTCCAACATACCCCCTGCTGAGTCAGACCTATAACTATGCAAAACACAGGGAACATGGGGTTCAGTGATTAGAGAGCCCTACCTCTGGCTTGGCATGAGGCATGTCAGTGCCTACTTGCTACTTTCTACTCCCTATACAGTGGTACCCTGGATTATGAGCATAATTCGTACCAGAAGAATGCTTGTAATCCAAAGTTCTCGTATATCAAAGCGAGTTTCCCCATAGGAGTCAATGGAAACTCAGATAATTCGTTCCACAGTGACTGCTATTGTATGCAGTACCGCATGTGGCCAGAGGTGGGGGAGTGTCTCCGAGCGTCACTGGCGCCCCCGCACTTCTGGCCAAATCATTTATTCTCTGGGAAAATAAAACAAAGAATAAGACTGGTCAGTATAAGCAAATTTTCCTATATTTAAAGAAATGAAGAGTACAATATTGTTGTACATATTCCCTTTATTTGTTTAACCACTTGCCGCCTGCCATATAGCAAAATGACGGCTGCAAAGTGGTTTCAATACCCTGATTGGGCGTCATATGACGTCCTCAGGATATTGAGCCACTGCGCGCCCACCGGGGGGCGCGCATCGCGGCGATCGTTGTTGCGGGGTGTCAGTCTGACACCCCGCAACACCAATCTAGGAAAAGAGTCTCTGACAGAGACCCTTTACCACGTGATCAGCCGTGTCCAATCACGGCTGATCACGATGTAAATAGGAAGAGCCGGTGATCGGCTTTTCCTCACTCGCGTCTGACAGACGTGAGTAGAGGAGAGCCGATCGGCTGCTCTCCTGACAGGGGGGGTCTGTGCTGATTGTTTATCAGCACAGCCCCCCCTCGGATCCCACCCAGGACCACCAGGCAAGCCGCCCAGGACCACCAGGGAAGCCATCCACACTGGACCACCAGGTATGCCCCCTAGACCCCCAGGGAAATACTAATCTGTGCCCAGGCAGCTGCCAATCAGGGCCCACTCACAATGACTACCACTGCCAGCGCCACCAGGGATGCCTATCAGTGCACAGCAGTGCCGCCTATCAGTGCCACCTATAAGAACCTATCTTTGCAGCCTTTCAGTGCCCATCAGTGTCGCCCATCAGTTCCACCCATGAGTGCCCATCAGTGCCGCATATCAGTGCCACCTACCAGTGCCCATCGTCAGTGCCCGCTCATTGGTGCCACCTCATCGGTGCCGCCTTATCGGTGCCTGTCAGTGCCGCCTTATCAGCGCCCATCAGTGAAAGAGAAATCTTACTTATTTACAAAATTTTTGAACAGAAACAAAAGCAAACTTTTATTTTTTTCAAAATTTTCTGTCTTTTTTTTTATTTGTTTAGCAAAAAATAAAAACCTCAGTGGTGATCAAATGCCACCAAAAGAAAGCTCTATTTGTGGGAACAAAATGATAAAAATTTAGTTTGGGTACAGTGTAGCATGAACGTGCAATTGTCATTCAAACTGCGACAGCACTGAAAGCTGAAAATTGGTCTGGGCAGGAAGGTGTATAAGTGCCCTGTATTGAAGTGGTTAATATATGCGTGATAAAAAAAAAAAAAAAATGTGCACTATTTGTGGTGTATTTAAAAAGGAAACGCATTTGTCTTTTTGGGTTGGGCAATTATGATATATGGTATTTTAATGTTTTGGGGGGTTTTTAACCAGTAGGTGAAGTTCCGTACTCTTTTTTCATTTTTCCTCATCTCTTTACAGCCTGTTAAAATAAACAGCTGTTAATAGACCACAATAGCTGAAGCTGGAATTTAAACAAAGCTTAATGATTCACAGGGGTGACTCAAAAATAACTAATCACTTATCAGGCAGCTTAGTTGCAAGTTTCAGTCAGACAATGCAGTGCCTCAAGGTAGGATGCTACTGTATGTTCTGTCTCCCAAGAAAACCATAGTGCTCTGGGAATCCTTTATGTACATGTAGTGAGCGGTGGGCAGCAAGCCCATTGAACACTACACATTCAAGTCAAAGGGGAAGTGCGACAAATGCCCCGCGACCGTGTGCAATGCATGCAGTTGTGGTGAGTTTGATGGCAAAAATGGTGTTAAAACAAGCGTCGAGGAGGCATCACCTTACTGCCTGTCAGTAGCCTCCGGCGAGCTATCCGATGGTGGATCAGGCTTCAGAGGCAAGGGAGATTTAGATGCACGTCTAAAATCTTCCCTTAGGATAACTAAATGATTTGCAGAAATGCACCCTTATTAGCAGGTGCAAGCCTAAAATTTAGGGGTGTATTTGTAATTGCATGTTCATTCTTTCTGTGCAAATGGGGGCAAAAATCGAAGGGTATTTATCTATTTTCTCTCCAGGCCGAATGTTGCTTATTCGTCAAAGTGAATCAGGAAAATATGACATTGTGTGACAGCGTTGATTGGCCCATCATACTGTTTTGTATTTTCCCCCTAGATAAAAGAACCTATAATCCTGGCAAAGAAGTCCAGCACGACCTACAACATAGTGGGGACAACCTACACACTGAACATCAAGGAACCAGCCTTGGCCACAATTGCAAAGAATGCTGCTCTCCCACCCCCTCCTCTATCTCCGCCGCACGCTGAGCTAAAGCCATTAGACGGCAAAAAGACTTACAACAGCGTCAGCCGCATTGACAAGATTTCACGCATCGTCTTCCCAGTCTTGTTTGCCATCTTTAATCTGGTGTACTGGGCAACCTATGTCAACCGAGAATCATCAATCAAGAGAAGGATTCCAAAATAATTACAAAAAAAAAAAAAAAAAAGATTCCTTTTGGACTCCTAGCTTGTGTGGGACGTGTTACCTGTCTCTTCTCAAGGTATCACCTACTGTTTGTTTGTTTTTGTTTTTTTTTTGAAAGATGTCTGAAGGTTCCTACAGATGTAAAAGAACGTTCACCCGAAGAGTCCATTAAAAGTCAGGTTAGGGAACGTTAAAAATTTTGTAGGTCCGCCTTAACTGTGGCAAACATCCCGTGCCTGTGTCTTTTCAGAGCCTTTTTCCAGAAATAGGCCAGAGCCAGGGATGTCTGCAGAGTGTTACCCTTCCCTCCTCCATAGGTGCATACTGGCACATTTGATGTGAACGTGCATGCTTGTTCAGCGATCTGTGGCCGGGTCGCGCATGCACAGCCAGCGGCCATCTAACGTCTGTAGGCTGCTGAGTTTCTCTCTTTATGCTCACTGTGATATCTGCCCTTAACAGGGTACTTTGCTTATTTGTTTTGAGGGCTTACGACTGTTCGAATCCAGAGACTTGTCGATTCGCTAACCTTCGATTCACCCAAATATCTGCATTATAATCTGTCTGGTCTGCAGAGAAGCATACAACTCAAACATTCCTGCAATAGTGATTCATTAAATTTTACAAAAATATCTGAAAAATGTTTAAAGATTGCATATGAGGTGAATTATAAAAACTTGCATTTCAGCAGCTCACCTATTTGCATGCCGATCGATTCGCTCATCACTATGTACAATAATAAAGGTGTGAAACGATTGTCACCTGATCCAGCCAATTCTAGCCAGATGTCTGTTGGAGGTTTGCAGCCTGTGCAGACATCCGTAGCCATCTAGTTTCAATGGAAATGATCAGTTCCCTTTGTCCATAAAATCCCTTTCTTCGAGAGTCATTGTAAGACCATGTACAATAATTCTTTCTGTGTGGGTTGACTGCCAACCACAAAACCTTTGGACACTATGCACATCAAAAAGGGTCCAGCTCTCTTAAATAGTTATATTTCTACTTCGGCTCAAGAGCTCAGTTGTAGAAAACAGTGAAAGGTACAACATCCTTCCCACAACCATTTAACACAACAATGCCCACAAACCAACTAAGAGAGAACACTCAGAATGGAAAAACTATGTCCTCCAGTGAACTTCAGAAAAACTTTTACACAAAGTCTTAATTTCGTCTTCATTTATTAGAGGACACAGTACAGGAATACTTTACGCATGGGATACCCAAAAGCAGGGCAGCCATGTACATCCAACAAGGCAAGGAAACATGTCACAGAGCAGGATCTAATGACCAAAGATAGCTTCCACCTATGCAAGCATATCCACCCCATAAAACCTAATATAGGTGTAAATGGAGGACCACGTCATAGCTTTGGAAACCTAGAAGACCAAAGCCATAGTAGAGAAAGTAGGATCCCGATGTTATAAGGCAAAGGTTTGATTCAGTGAATCATTTTAGAAATAGATCAGGAAAGTCGATCCTGCACTCCAACATCAAAGACCCCTGGAATGGTTGGTAGGTGGTGGCACCACAAACTAACAGGATACAACGAGCCAGCATGTCAAGATTCTTTATAGAGAAAACAGCAATAGGACCAGAGTGTATTCATCTAGAATTGATCCAAGTAAGTCATTCTGCACTCATACCTGCAGGGCCTCTGGAATTGGCAGGTGCAAGGCAGGCAGTGTATTATGGTGCCCCCTTTGCAGAGGGCATGGGCTCACCTGAGGCATAGGATGTAACAGTTGGTCTTCACCAAAGCTCCTGAAGGTGGAGATAAGCAGGACACCCCAGTGGTCCTAGTTTGCTTCCCTGCAACTGTCGCCAGACCAGGGCCCCTTAGGATTACCCCAACAAGGGGTAGCAGGAACAGGGACAGCTATGGTTTGGAGAATGCAGTACGCAGAAGAATATTCTGGTCCAACCATAGGTTTTGGCAGGCAGAAGGGTAGTCAGGTCTAGGCAGACTCCTAGACGTCTTGGTGAGCAGAATAGTCAGGGTCCGTCTGGGTCAGCAATGGTCAGGCAATCCCTCAGATAACAAATATAACTCTTATGACAAAGGATAGCTTGAGAGAAGACAAAGTACCAGCCACTTCAAAGGCTGAAGATTAAATACCCTTTTGGTTAGAGAATACGTCCAGTGTACTTTCAGGGAACTGTGCAAATCCTGGCAGAGAACCTACAAGTACCATTGAACATACTGGTAGAAGTTCTGTAAGTACGATTAGAAGAACTGGCAGGAATTTTGGCGGTCCTGGCAAGAATTCTGTAAGTATTATTGGAAGTTACATAGTTAGTCTAGTTGAAAAAAAGACACAAGTCCATCTATTTCAACCAACAGTAATGGCAAGGATTCAGCAAGTTCCATTGGATGCACTGGCAGGGATTCTACGAGTACTATTGGAAGTTCTGGCAGGCCCTGTTGCTGATTTCTATGCTCTGAAGTAAACTGTCTTCTAAAGAACTTTGGACTGTTGGCTCAATGTATCTAAAAATGGTCCCATCATAAGCCAGGACACTTTTGTGTAAGATGGGACCGTTTGCACTGAGCAGATGTAGGGGTATAACCACGAGGGGAAAATTACTTCTTTTTGGTTTGTAGAGTGTTCACATGCCAAGAATCCCTGTACTGTGGCCTCCAATGAATGAGGAAGGAACACAGTAAAGTGACTGATTTCCACCCAGTGCATTAACATAAACATGCATGCATGTCATTGGATCTCTGTATGTGCATAACATATCTACTGGCACCTTAACCTCAATATTTGGAGTTGTAATCATTATCTTTGTATCTTTGTATCCAGCCTATGACTATAAGACAAACAAGCCTCTAGATGTCCTGTGTTACAACTTCTCCCTTTGCCGGCTGGTATCCCTACCAAACTTTATTTTTATATGATCTTTGCAGTGTTATATTATATGCTGTGATTTTCTGCTAAAACATTGCTATTCACACCCTTTCACACAAGTTTCTATCCACAGTAAGCATAGTCTCTACTTTTTACAAATGCTGCATAAGTCTTTGCTTTTTTCTGATATAAACGTATCCAAACTGCTTTATACGATGCACAATGAATATGTCATTTTTGCTATGAAATGGTCATCGACAACAGAACTTGTCCTTACCGACATTTGCTTTTGACTCCCAACGGTACCTTGCTCTTGCTTGTGTTTGTTCTGTTGTTATGCTTAGTGCTGTGCTTTTTATATCATACCACAACAGTAAATTGTGCATACAATGGATAAGACTTGCTGTTTAGATGCCTGAGTAATACACATTATATAGCCGAAAGCTTTTGGACATCTGACCATTACACCTAGCTATTTGGCCAAAAGTATGAGGACACCTCTTCAAATTAAGGCATTCATATATTTCCATTGAAGGGTGCTGCTAAGGATACAGCATACAAAGACATTTTTGACAATTGTATGCTTCCACCCTAGAAAGTTTGGGGAAGACTGTGCAAGCATGGCTGTGGTGCTGTGTACAAAGTCAGCTCCCAAAAAGACATGATTTGACCAGTCTGGTGTAGAATAACTTTAATGTTCTGCACAGATCCCAGACAATCCTATTGGTAAAAGGTATTTTGGGATGAATCAGAATACTGATTGTAAGCCAGGTCATCTCATCCAAAATCAGCCCCTGACCTCACCAATGGGTACAAATTCCCATAAACACGCCAAAATCTTGTGGAAAGCCTTCCCAGAAGAATGGAGGCTGTTAAAGCCACAAATGAGGGGTCAACTTCCTTTTAATGTCCATGGCCAACACAGAGCCCTCAAGGCTTCTGAATACATTTGGGATGTCCTAGAACACCGTTGGTGTCCAAGATCTTCTCATCCAACATCAGTACTTTACCTTACAAATTTTCTTTTGGCTAAATGTGCAAAAATTCCCACAGCAAAATCTTGTGGAAAGCGTTCCCAGAAGAATGGAGGCTGGTCTAGCCACAAGTGGGAGGTTGGCTTCTTATAATGTCCATGACCTACAGAAGCCCTCAAGCCTTATGAACAACTTGGGGATGATTTAGAACAGGGGTCTCAAAACTTTGTAAACAAAGGATCAATTTATCCATCAGACATTGTGGGGGGCCAGACTGTGGTCTCCCGGGAATAGGAGATGCCCTAGCATCACAATGCCTCTGACTTGGTGGTCAGGGGGAGTAAAAAAAAAGAAAAAAGACGTAGGACGGGAATAGGAACGGGAATAGTGCCTTGTCATTGGTATTGGAGGAATAGTTTCCCATCATTGGTTTCATTGGGAGGAGTAGTGCCCCTTTGCTGGTGTAATTGGGAGGAGTAGTGCCACATCGTTGGTGTCATTGGGAGTGATAGTGCCCCATTGCTGGGGTCAGTGGGCGGAATGGTGCCCTGGGGGCCAGATAAAGGCAAACAAGGGGCCACAGTTTGGAGACCACTGATCTAGAACACCTATGGTCATCCAACATCAGTGCCTGTTCTGAGAAATGCTATTTTGGCTAAACGGGCACAAGTTCCCATATATGCACTCCAAATTGTTGTAGAAAGACTTTGGGATGGAGTGGAATGTCAATGGTGAGCCAGGTCTTCTTATCCAGCATCAGTACCTGACCTCATGAATTCTCGTTTGGCTGAATGGGCACAAATTTCCACAGATACACTCCAAAATCTTGTGGAAAGCCTACCCCAAAAAATTGAGGCAATTATAGCCACACATGAGGGGTCCATTTCCTATTAATCTCCATGCCATACACGGAGCTCTCAAGTTTTCTTAACATCTTTGGGATGAACTAGAACACCAATGGTCAGCCAGGTATTCTCATAAAAATGCCAGTGCCTGACCTCAGAAATTTTGTTAAACGGGCCAATAAGGTTCCCACAAGTGCACTCCAAAATCTTGTAGAAATTCTTTCCAGAAGAGTGGATAGCTGCAAAGGAGAGTCAACTCAACAATACAGGTCACAGCTTTGGATTGAGATGTCCAACAAGCTCATATAGGTGGGCATGTCCAACAAGTTCATCTGGGTGAGTTGGTTGGACTTGTCAGGTGTCCAAAAACTTTGGCCAGTGTATGATTCAATCCCATGGCTTTCAGGTTTTGAGACATTACACTGTACAAATAATTATTTTTATGCAAAGTTTTTCAAACCTAAAGCTGTGGTCATCAGATGAATAAGACCGAGAGCAAGATTCTATTTAGAATAGACATTAAAGCTGAACTCCAGGCGGATATAAAAAAAGATACAACCGTAATGAAAACTAGGTAGTTCTTAATCTATAAATCAATGTATTATTTACAATATAACAAGTGTAAGTACCAGAACTAAATTTGGTTCTTTGGTTCGTATAGCAGCACTCAGAATGGGAGAATGAGGGGTAGGTCTGGGAGCCAATCAATTGTTCTTCATGCACATTTGCTGATAAGGAACACACTGATTGGGAGGGAGAGCAGCGTGAGCTGAGAGATGACCTCATCATTTTATATCTGCCTAGAGTTTGAGTCTGCATTAAACGCGTTATGCAAACATTAGTGCGGCGGCATTCAATCAGGCATTTATCTATCGGAAGCTAGCCACACGCTCTGCTGTAATAATGAGATAATGTGGCTGGTTTAGTTTGAAAAAAAAAAAGAGTAGAGAATGTCCCCTGAGCCACGGTAAACTGTGTTCACTTTGAATAACCAATCATATGCGAGGGGAGTAATTTATAAAACATAAATTTACTCTTGACAATGATTGGATGACTAAAATGACTGATTTACCCAATGGGTACAAAAAAAAAAAAAAAAAAATTACCACCATACTGTGAATGGGACAGATATGACTGCCATGTTTTTATAAGGGTGAAAAAAAAATAATTGGAAACTCGATTTGTTGATGTTGGTTTGGGTGTTCAGGCCACCCATACCAATCTCTGTAACACAGATGTTATCAAAGGGTAGATTTGAAGGTAGCTATGCAAGCCTTTTCTTGAAGCTGCCTGCCGTTCATGACACGTACGGCCAGCATTTTTCATTGGACGACATTTAAAGTGACCCTGTCACACCCCCCCCCCCCCCCAAGAACTTGCCTAACTGTAATACCCTGTTTAGACCTGTGCACGAGCAAAAGCGTGCGTGTATGGGTGTTTTACTTGCATTAAGGTGCGGTGTATTTGGCCAGCCCATTCATTTCAATGGTCTGCCCAATGGGTGACAACGGCACCAAAGAAGTTGCACGCACCTATATTTTAAATGCACTCCACCAAAACGCATGTTACCTTGTTTTTTTGGTGCACTACAACACACATGTTAACAAGAAGCATTGAGGTGCCATTAAGAATGAATGGCACTGCAGCGTGCCCATTTCCTGGACACACAGGTATCAATCAGGCCCTAAAAGAAGAGTGTACCCATTTACCTTTCCTGTCGCCCTTGCTGTTGACCACCTGAACAATGATCCCCCCAAATTGTGCAAGAAAAACATCACCTCCAGGAGTGTCGATCTACTGGGTCTCCGGCGGCTCTAACTGGTTTCTCCTTAGACCTCCATGCCACCATTGTATGACATGGGGGTCAGCAGGAGAAACCACTGAGAGCTCCTGTGGTATACTTCTGATGTTCCTATGAGCCGTCATAGCACAGTGCATGGACCGTAATAAATGACAAGAATGTGTATCCATATTTCTCAGGTTGTTTCTCATATTATTCCTAGTATCCCAAACACAAATCTCAGAATCTTGCTCCTGGTTAAATCGCAGTGTAAATCCCTGAATGTCTCTACAACTTCTGACCCAGAATTGGGGAATATGCATGACAATCTAATAATTCACCAACTCACTTTTTATCACAGGAAATGGCTCCTCCTTTAAGGCCCAATGGTACCTTTAGTTTTTAATGGAGTGTGGGTGCATAAAAAAAAATAAGAAATAAACCACTTTGTTTTTTTCAGTAATAATTCTCTAAACCAATTCCTTCCCTGACAGCTAGGGTTGCCACCTAAATAAGGGAGGAGTAGAGATAGAGTAGGGCACAGGGTCAATAATAGCATGCATAGCATGCCAAACTGTATTTAATGGTTTTAGGAAGACTGGCATCTGTACTAGATGATGATGTCACTCTCTCCTTGGCATTGCAGGGGAAGTCCCCCTTCACAACAAACGCTATTTTGAGTGTTTCCATTATGAAAGCAGCCCATACAACTGAACCATACCGCACCATTCATGGTCCTGCTTCAGATGTGGGGCCATAGAAAATGGTACGGTACGGTTAAGGCGGAGCTACTGGCATCACACGATACATTCCACTGATTGGCGGACAGAAAAAAACGTCAATGCTCACGTCAAAGGCATTTTTTCTAAACCCCGTATGACCCCTGGCAGTCCGACGTGCAGCGGAAATGCTCACCTGAATAGGCCGGACCATTCTAACCCTTCAAAACTGTACCGACCCGAACCATTCCTCTCAGTGGAAACGAGGCAAAAGTCTCCCCCATTAGAAATCATGAAGCCCCATAAAGTCTACCCCAAATGACCCCCTTCCTTGCCACCACATGTAGAATTTAGCAAGTTGGTTGCTAGGACACAAGCTGATCCTGACCCCCTGGGCTTGGTTGCTAGGATGCAGATGGCCCCTGCAGCGGGTTTAAGAAGACCAGCATCTGTACTGGATGATGATGTCACTCTCTCCTTGGCATTGCAAGGGAAGTCCCCCTTCACAACAAAGTCTCCCCCATTATAAATCACAAGGCCTCATAAAGTCAACCCCGAATGACCCGCTTCCTTGCAACCACGGCCTACTTGACAGGCCCATGCCACCACATGCAGAATATAACAACTTGTTTGCTGGGACACAAGCTGATCCTGCCCCCTAGGCTCCTTGGTTGCTAGGATGCAGATGGCCCCTGCAAACTGGCATCCTTGGTAGCTAGGGGGCAGGCGGCTCCTGCAGCCTAGCATCCCTAACAGACGTACCCAGAAATGCAGGAAAATTTGAGACGTGCATTGAATCAATAATAGACATAGCATTTTAGTTTGAAATTCAGGATAATCCCGTATTATACAAGAGGGATGGAAACTCTACTGGCATGGACTTCCAGAGTCCCACATGCTTCTTATGCGTTCATAACTGCTATGCTTCTATCAACAATGCTCAAGCATTGGATGGTGGGTTGTGGAATTTGAGTGCTGTGCAGGTGTGTTAGACTGCTGAGACTAGGACCACTTCTCTTACACAGTGCACAGAGGTCTTGACCTTAGTGGTCCCACAAACCCCCTACATGGTCATAACTGCTGTGCTCCAATCAACAATGCTCTATGGGAAGCTTTTTATGAGTACAGTGCCTTTAAAAAATATTCATAACCCTTGAAATTTTCCACATTTTGTCATGTTACAACCGAAAACGTAAATGTATTTTATTGGGATTTTATGTGATAGACCAACACAAAGTGGCACTTCATTGTGAAGTGGAAGGAAAATTATAACTGGTGTACCACATTTTTTACAAATAAATATCTGAAAAGTGTGGCGTGCATTTGTATTCAGCCCCCTTTACTCTAATACCCCTAACTAAACTCTAGTGGAACCAATTGCCTTCAGAAGTCACCTAATTAGTAAATAGAGTCCACTTGTGTGTAATTTAATCTCAGTATAAACACAGCTGTTCTGTGGAGCCCTCAGAGGTTTGTTAGAGAACCTTAGTGAGCAAACAGCATCATGAAGGCCAAGGAACACTCCAGACAGGTCAGGGATAAAGTTGTGGAGAAGTGTAAAGCAGGGTTGGGTTCTAAAAAAAATATTCCACGCATTGAACATCTCACGGAGCTCTGTTCAATCCAGCATCAGAAAATGGAAAGAGTATGGCACAACTGCAAACCTACCAAGACATGGCCGTCCACCTAAACTGACAGGCTGGGCAAGGAGAACATTAATCAGAGAAGCAGCCAAGAGGCCCATAGTAGGAGGAAGAGCTGGAGGAGCTGCAGAGATCCACAGCTCAGGTGGGAGAATCTGTCCACAGGACAACTATTAGTCGTGTTCTCCACAAATCTGACCTTTATGGAAGAGTGACAAGAAGAAAGACATTGCTGAAAGAAAGTCATAAGAAGTTCCTTTTGCAGCTTGCAATAAGCCATGTGGAGGACACAGCAGGCGTGGAAGAAGGTGCTCTGGTCAGATGAGACCAAAATTGAACTTTTTGTCCTAAAAGCAAAACACTATGTGTGGCGGAAAACTAAAGCCTCATATGTACGATTGTTGGCAGGAGATTGTCTGTTGACAGACTGTTATCCTAAAATCTTACCGTTAGTAAGCGCCTTTTAACAATTGTTGTCCAACTTTCCGCCCACAAATGTTGGACGACAGGCTAGTAAATTTTCGGCGGACAACGAATTGACGTCAGATTTTCGTATGGTTAGTACACAAATCCTTCACACAAAAGTCGAAAGTACAAACACGCATGCTCGGAATCAATGCTCACCAAACACTAAATTAGCAGAAGGGGCCCAAAGGTTGGCGCTCAAGAGCTGAAAGCCCTTGTAGTACGTCACTACGTTCGTGTTTGTGGCGCGACAATTGTGTACCGTTAGTATGCAAGACAAGATCCTGGAACACGGCCTTTTGGCAAAATTCCGACGCTCGGTTGGCCAACAATCATAGAGTGTGTATGAGGCTTAACACTGCACATCACCCTGAACACACCATCCCCACCGTGAAACATGGTGGTGGCAGCATCATGTTGTGGGGATGCTCTTCCTCAGCAGGGACAGGGAAGCTGGTCAGAGTTGATGGGAGGATGGATGGAGCCAAATACAGGACAATCTTAGAAGAAAACCTGTTAGAGTTTGCAAAAGACTTGAGACTGGGGCGGAGGTTCATACAGATAGGAGATCAATGCCTTTTCCATTTGGAGCATAATTACTGGTGAAAAAAAAAAGCAAACAGTTCCTTCCTATGTATCCTCCCATTTATAGAAAAACTAAAAACTAAAAATACAATTGGGCTTTAATTTAACATTGTCCACTTCCCATTTAATATACAAAACAGGCTTATTTGTTAAGGTATTTTTTTTTTTGGATTACGTCAAATAAGCCCAATTTACTCAATTTCAGTTACTTTAAAATGAATAATTCTTCAGTATGATAAGTTGACGTATCTATCTAAAGTCTGCTGGTATTTCCAGCCTCGGATATAATGGCACGCTCCCCTCCCCAAACTAAGCGCACAGGTACTAGAGCCAAGTTTGTGCAGAAAGCAATCTAGATGTAAACTGGGCCTAGGGGGACTTTTCTCTGAATTTCGAAAAAAAAAAATGGAAAAAAAAAAAAAAGGTTTATCACAAATAATATTTTGTGGACAATGCAAAAGATTTATATGCTTGACCGGACTGACCTTGTGACTGTAACCACAGATTTTAATGATTTATTTTTTTATGTGTGTGATGTGCCAAGGTATTGGTGTTCGATATTTATAAAAAAAACCCCAAAAAAATGCTTACAGTTTTTTTTTTTTAACGTAAAGCTGGAATCAAATGTCTGACATCCAAAGCTTCAGAATAAAATAAGTATCAGTATTAAGAATTTTTGGCATGTGAACAGATCTTATATTTTTCCTGCTAGAAGCCCCATCCTCCCATTTCCACCATGATAGTGGTGGGGCGTTTTTTTTTTTTTTTAAATAGCTTTAACATCCAATTGAGCATTCAGTTTTAAACTTCACTCACACTTGACTAACTATGTAACTTGTGACCAGCGATGGGAAGAAGGGGTGGTAAGAAAAAAAAAAAAAGAAGGAGGAGAAAAGGTGGTTGAGTTGCGGTTTTACCACCCCCAACTGTCCACCTTGAAGTACAACCAACCTATACCAAGCCTTATAACATAGCAAGTAAATTTACTGACATAACCATAAGGGTACATGCACATGGCTATATGAAAATATGGCTACTCGTAAGCCATGGCAGAAGCTGGCAGCAAAATCCTCTGTAAAATGTGCTCTGTACGCTGTATGCATGTAACATGGTTGAGCAACCTACAAGTGTACAGCGATAATCCAGCCCATTAGTTGCTAGTATGCAGATGGCTATTGCCACATAGCATCCTTCCTTGCAAGGATGCAAGTGGCAATCAACGGTTAGCATCCCTCGTTGCTAGGATGCAGGCAGTTATTGTGGCCTAGCATTCTTTGTTGCTAGGATGCAGGCAGCTATTGTGGCCTAGCATCCTCCATTGCTAGGATGCAGGCAACTAGTGTCTTCTGTGGCTAGAACGCATGCGGCTATTGTCACCTGACATCCCCTATTGCCGGGATGCAGGCAGCAATTGCCACCTAGCATCCTCTGTTGCTAGGATGCAGGCAGCTAGCTCCTCCATTGCTAGGATGCAGGCAACTATTGCCACCTTGTTACCCTCCGTTACTAGGAAGCAGGTGGATCTCTGTACTCCAGTAGAGTACATTTGTTCTGTATGCAAATGGTTATAGCCCAACTTGCATTGACAGTCATGCAAGACTTTCCCAGATGCTGCCAGGACCTTTGTTGACTTGATAGTTAGACAAAGAGGTAGAGTGCTAGTCTGGATCCTTTTTTTTGAGGGTTTTATGTCTAATTTGAGCATGAAAAGTTTTTTAAAGGGCAGCTCCCTAGAGCACAGGGGGCCAAGGCTGCATCCTTGGGGCATTGTATTGAGTGATTATAGGAAGGAAAGCACCACACTACTGTATATTTAAAGTCCAGAAACAGGTTTTTGGTCGCTAATTTTGCTCAGAACAGCCAGAGTGTTTCAGGTGTTCTACAGAACCTCCCTTCATCAAAGCTCAAAAGCTTTTTGAACTGTGAAGAGTCTGCGATTGGAAAGGTGTCAGGAATACAGAGCCAGCTTGGGTCACTGGTCGAGCATCTTTGATTGATGCAAGCTTGGGAATGAGGAACAGCTACATCTCAGAGGCGGCTCTAGGCTTTGTGAGGCCTTAGGCAAAACTTACACATGAGGCCCCACCGACTGGGACGCTCCATGATGAGGCCGCTATTCCTCAGGCTGCGGGCAGTATCTGATTTGTCCATCAGCTCCTAAGCCACAGAGTCCCAGTGGGGGTAGGCGGAGCCGCCGGCGTCAACTTCAGTGATTGAGAACAGGCAAATTAGGAGGCCGCGAGGCCCCTGTGAGTGCGAGGCCTTAGGCGACCGCCTAATTTGCCTAATTAGAGAGCCGCCTCTGATCTCTTTCTACAGAGAGACATTCCCAGGAGTGTAAAGGCATTGCATTTGTTTAATATATACTGTAGTTTTATTTGTCCACTCAAATTAACAAAGGCAGCCTACATTATGGTTATGTGAGTGAATTTGCTTGCTATGGTTATCTTGGTATTCTTTGGGGGGGGGGGGGGGGGTGACAGTGTCTCTTTAAGCTGCTTCTAAAATGCTTTGGTGCACAACTGAAGCGCTTTGATTTGTATTTCAGTTGCTCAAGCACCTGCATCAACTTGCTTTTGAGTTGTACCTAATGTATATTGCAACAAACTCCTTGAAGTTAGCTTTGTAATTGCATTTGGGAAACAAAAAGTAGTTTGAATGCAAGCAAAAGGCCTGGGTTTGTGTAGATCGGCAACCACTTTGAGGAGCATTTGGCTTGCATTTGAGATCATCTTAAGACACTTCTCAGTTCCTTCACAAGTTCTTCTGGCCTCCTCCTTGATCTTCACCACCCCAAGCTGTATTTGCAATTCCTTTGACATGTATTAAGAGGAAAGTAGATCGGACCCAAGCCTATCCAGAAAAAAAAAAAAAAGCTCTCTGTAGGGCATTCACCCTGTAGAACCAGGATAGAATTGTATGCACTTTCCATATAGCGACAAACTACGAATGGCTGTGACCCGAATGACCCCATGGGACTTGAAACTCTAACAGCTTCTGTGACATCAAATAAAAATTGTCCTGTCGTTTTCCATTGACAGAGTTAAAGTCATTCTTGGTCTTACATCACTCCACCATGCTCAAAAACGCCATTGATTTTTACATTTTTCTGGCACTTCTTGAAGCGTTCACTTTCCTATGATCCCTGTAATAGTACATTTGCTCTTTGGTTTTTTCTGTGTTCGTTTCTCATTCTATGATTCGTGTTTTTATTGCCTCAAAATTAAAATGAAATGTTTAAAACTTGTGTGAATTTCTTGAAAAACATGATGTAAATCTTTCATTTCCAAATGTCATACCAAAATTTGACAATAAAGATACATTTGGAATGATCTTCACTAAGCTGTTGTTATTTTTTATTTGTTTTCAGTTGGCTACAAAAAGATTTTGTGAATAATGAACTTCACTATGCTGCAATGATGTAAGAAGATGAGATCTTTGTACTCGCTGTAAAATATTCTTCCTCTGAGTTCACTGAATGACACAACCAAGGTCAATTGAGACCTTTGGGTATTGCGCCACCTGCAGGAATAAAACGCTAGGTACCACCATGTTATGCTTACCTGCTCTGTGCAATGGTTTTGCACAGAGCAGTCCCAATCCTCCACTTCTAGGGTCCCCTGCCGGCACTCCTGGCCCCTCCCTCCTGCCGAGTGCCCCCAGAGCAAGCAGCTCTGTGTGTCCATTCAAACACAGACGTGGCTCGGCCTCACCCCCTCTCTCTCTCCTCATTGGCTCTCTGGCTGTGATTGACAGCAGTGGGAGCCAATTGCCCACAATGCTGTCTCAGCCAATGAGGAGGGAGAGTCACCGGGGAGCCGCTGCTCTCATGCACATTGCTGGAATGAGATGGGGCTTGGTAAGTATTGGGGTGCAAGCAGCTTGCAATGGGGGGGGCTCTGGTTGTCCATTCAAACACAGAACAAAACAGATTACAGCGCACACATCCAAAAATGACATTTATCCTGCAAGGCTAGTTAAAATCACCTGAACATATTCAAAAATGCCGGGGTTTGGTCACACTATATGGTCGTATAGTGCTAAGCCCACTTACTGAGACAAAGTACCCCAAAACATTCAAACGCAGAGAACGCGGCTCGGCCCCACCCCCTCACTCTCCTCATTGGCTCTCTGGCTGTGATTGACTGCAGTGGGAGCCACTTGCCCACAATGCTGTCTCAGCCAATGAGGAGGGAGAGTCCCCGGGGAGCCGCTGCTCTCATGCACATCGCTGGATTGAGATGGGGCTTGGGTAAGTATTGGGACAGAGACAGTTTTTTACCTTCATGCATAGAAAGCATGAAGGCAAAAAACCCTTCAGCCTTTACAACCACTTTAACCATTACCTGTACGTCGGTTCTTGCATAAGACACTGTGGCTGCACAGCAGGGGAGCCGATGAGCAGGTCTGGCGGCTCCGATGGCCACCCGCCATCACTTCTCAGAGAGGCAGAACAGCGATCTGCCAATGTAAACAAAGCAGATCCCCGTTCTGACAGGAGAGTACAGTGAGATTGTCTGTTCCAAGTGCTCAGGAACAGCGATCTCTCTGTACTCCCAATCAGTCCACTCCCCTCACAGTTAGAAACACCTCCCTTGGACACACTTAACCCCTTGATCGCCCCCAAGTGTTAACCCCTTCCCTGCCAGTGTCATTTATACAGTAATAAGTGGCTATTTTTAGCTCTGATCACTGTAATAATGTCACTGGTCCCAAAAAAAGTGTCCGATCTGTCCGCCAAAATGTCGCAGTCCAGCAAAAAATTGTTTGATTATTTGTATCAGAAATGTGGATAGTGGTTGTGAGATTTTGCAATGGTAATATTGTAGCAATGAATCCAAATTATGCATTGACATTTCACTTCTGCATGCACCTTTAACAAAGTCCTTTGTTTTAATTGCTTTTTGTATATATTTAACCCATTTCAGACCACTCCCATCTCCATGATTAAGCCCTTCCACGTAAAATGTGTTAGAGAGGAGTGGCCTTTAGGCAGAGTTATGCATGTTACTGTTCATGACTGAATAAATGGAGATCCCAGTGATGTAACTGAAATGGGACATTTTGTGGTCATGTTATGCTTCTCAAAACAGTTACATTCAAGGCATGCCTCTGGTGCTAACTATTGATGAGTGCACCAAAAAAAGTTAAATTTGCCATATGTTCTCTGAACACTTAAAAATACTAGTAAAAAAAATAAAAAATAATAATAAAAACATCATACACCTATCCCATAGTTTGTAGACACTATAACTTTTGTGCAAACCAATCAATATACGCTTATTACGATTTTTTTTTAGCAAAAATATGTAGCAGAATACATATTGGCCTAAACTGATAAATAAATTTGTTTTTTTATATTTTTTTTTTTTGGATATGTATTATAGCAGAAAGTAAAAAATATTGTTTTTTTTTCAAAATTGCCAGTCTTTGTTTATAGCGCAAAAAATAAAAACTGCAGGAGTGATCAAATACCACCAAAAGAAAACTCTATTTGTGGGGAAAAAAAAGAACATCAATTTTGTCTGGGTATAGCATTGCACGACCGCACAATCGTCAGTTAAAGCAACGCATTGCCGTATCGCAAACATTGGCCTGGTCATTAAAGCGGAGTTCCACCCAAAAATGGAACCTCCGCTTTTCTAATTCCTACCCCCCTCCAGTGTCACATTTGGCACCTTTCAGGAAGCAGGGGGGAGACCCAAGCCACCCGGGGGTATCTACGCCACTTCCGGCACCTTCTCCTCCACCCCCCCCACTGTCTTCTGGGAGACAAACAGGTCACAGAAGTCAGCAGGGACCAGTGGGAACACGCAGCGCGAGTCACACATGCACAGTAGGGAACCAGGAAGTGAAGCCCTTAGCGAAGATGGCGGTGGCAGCACCTGAGAGCCGAGGGACGGTTCGGCTTCGGGTGCCAACATCGTGGGCGTCCTGGACAGGTAAGTGTCCTTATTTGTATTAGCAGTATTTGTAGCTGCTGACTTTAAAAAAAAAAAAAAGGCGGCGCTCCACTTTAAGGAGGTACATCCATCCGGGGCTGAAGTGGTTAAAGTGGTTGTAAAAGCCGAAGGATTTTACCTTCATGCAGGGCTAAACCCTGTTCTGTGTGTCTTATGGACACAGAGTGGGGCATGGTAGCGAGTACGCACATGTGCCCCCATAGCAAGCGGCTTGCTATGGGGGGCACTCAGCAAGGGGGAGGAGCCAGGAGCGCCGGCGGGGAACCCAAGAAGAAGAGGATTTGGGCTGCTCTGTGCAAAACCATTACACAGAGCAGGTAAGTATAACATGTCTGATAAACTTAAAAAAAAAAATACAAAAAAAAAATATGTTTTTAACTTGTAAACAACAAATCTCAAAAAGAGGCTTGGTCCTTAAGTGGTTAAAGAACTTACAGATAAAGATTTTATGGTGAGTGCAAAAATCTAATTTTCTCTTTAATTCATTGGAGGACAAAGCCAGCCAGTACATCAAGACCATTGGGACATCTCTAACCAGTGCCAGATACTGTGTGAGTGGGTCAGAACAACCAACAGGCAGGAGCATCTTGACAAAACTCTTGCTGCTTGTGCTTTGGAAGCACCATGATGAAAGGCCCAGGACGTTCTCAGAGGTCTGGTAGAATTAGCAGTAATGGAGAACAGAGGAGAAATATTTTCTACGTCCTAACTCCTAAGCGCTAGGCAAAAAAAACTGCATATGTGCTGCACATGGGGGGGGGGGGGGGTTTGACCACCAGCTGGGTTGTACTTTAATATTTTGGTTGTGCCGAGCGTCTTACTCCTGTAGGTGGCATAATACCCAATGGTCTTGGCCTACTAATCAGGCTGCTGTGACCTTCAATAAACAAAAGATGAAAGGAAGTTTTGTTGACCCATTTTAAAAGGATTGTTTAGAACAGTACAGTCAACTATTCATGGCAGCCTTTCTCAATTGTTTTACCACTGAGGAACGCTTGAAATAATTTTAAAGGAACCCTTTCTAAAAATGCTACATGATACACCTACAACTCTTGGTACGTTAGCATGATCAGTAAACCGTATGTTTTAAATTAAAAAAAAAAAAATATGTGGCATACCTTGAGTATTTGACATGGCGGCCAGATCCTTTTTTAACATCCACCTGCTGTATATGAGAAAATAATTTTTAGCAAACAAATAAAAGTGATTGTAAAGGAAACATTTTTATTTAAAAAAAAAAAAAAAACAAAACAAAACATGTTATACTGGTTTTCCAAAGAGCACCAATGATCCTCCTCTTCTCGGGTCCTCTGCTGGCGCTCCTGGCTCTTCGCAGCCTCCCGACGAACGTCCTTATAGCAAGCTGATTGCTAAGGGGGCAATCGTGCGTGCTCGCTCCCAAAACAGCTTTGTGTGCCCAGACACACAGAGCACAGCTTAGCCCCACCCCCTCCCTCTCCTCACTGACTGTGATTGACCAATGGCTCCCACTGCTGTCTCTGCTCCAATGAGGTGGGAGAGAGCCAAGAGTGCTTCTACTCTCATGTACATCACTGGATCGAGATCGGGCTCAGGTAAGTATTGGGGGGGCTAAGGGGGGACCTGCACACTGAAGTATTTTTTTCTTTACTGCATTATGGTAAAAGACCTTCAACTTTTAGAACCACTTTAAATGATTAATAATAATTAGACTTATTTGAACTAGATGGACTTGTGTCTTTTTTAACCGGACTACCCAACAACAACAAAAAATAACTAACGTTAGTGGCCATTGTAGCTGTAATCCTTTATGTCGGTGGTTAGTTTAAATGGAAGATCAATAGTATACAGGTAATGCTCCTGATCCTTTTCAGAGCTGCTGACCAATTCCCATCACCTTCTGGGCACAATTGACATTAATGGATACAAAAGAGACAGAGATCCTGATGGAGAAAGGGGGATTTAGGCAGAAGATCAATTCTCCATTGATCACTACTCATAGAACGCCTAGCAACCTGAGAAGGAACCCTACTTGAGAAAGGCTAGTCTATGGACCACTGATAGTCCACAGATTCTATCAATGAGATAAAATTACAATTCCATTACTGTGTTTTACTGTTTTTGGACTTTAAGTAATACCCTCATATGATTAAATAGGAATTTCAGATATGGATAATGTTTCATAGCTACATTGTTCCAGCTTTGATCAGTGTAACTGTACATATACCATACCTGTGAGATCCTCCTAGAACTGCCTTTGTCAACCTTTTTTTTTTTTTTTTTCAGCACAGAGGAACCCTTGAAGTAACTTTTCAGTGTCAGGGAACCCCGGCTAATAATTACTATATCTACAACTCATGACACATTAGTGTGATGGTCAGTGGGAAGAATGCTTCTTACACTTGTGGTCATTGGGAAGAATTATCCCCTTACAGATAGCTAAAAGGATCAATGGTGTTAGTGAGAACTTATCTGAGAGGCAGAAATTGCTCAAGGAACTCATAGCAACCTCTGGAGGAACCATAGGGTTCCATTTAACGCCTAGCAACCTCTGGGGTAATCCTAGAGGTCAATGGAACCACTGGCAACCTCTGGAGGAACCCTAGGGTTCCATGGAACCCCTAGCAACCTCTGGAGGATCCCTGGGCTTCCATGGAACCCATAGCAACCTCTGGAGTAACCCTATGGTTTAATTGAAGTACTAGCAATCTCTGGAGTAACCCTATGGTTCATTTGAAGTACAGGCATACCCCACTTTTAAGTACACAATGGGGTTTATTTACTAAAGCTGGAAAGTGCAAAATCAGGCTAACTTCTGCATAGATACCAATGAGCTTCTAACCTTGGCTTGTTCAATTAAGCTTTGGTAATAAAACCTGGAAGCTCATTGGTTTCTATGCAGAAGTGAGCCTGATTTTGCACTTTCCAGCTTTAGTAAATAAACCCCATTGTGTACTTAAAAGTGGGGTATGCCTGTACTAGCAACCTCTGGAGTAAGCCTATGGTTCAATTGAAGTACTAGCAACCTCTGGGGGAACCCTATGGATTAATGGAGCTTATTGCAACCTCTGGATGAACCCTAGGGTTCAATATACCCCCTAGCAACCTCTAGCAACCTCTGAAGGAACCCTAGGGTTCAAGGAGCTTATTGCAACCTCTGAAGGAACCCTAGGGTTCAAGGAGCTTATTGCAACCTCTGGAGGAACCCTAGGGTTCAAGGAGCTTATTGCAACCTCTGAAGGAACCCTAGGGTTCAAGGAGCTTATTGCAACCTCTGAAGGAACCCTAGGGTTCAAGGAGCTTATTGCAACCTCTGAAGGAACCCTAGGGTTCAAGGAGCTTATTGCAACCTCTGAAGGAACTCTAGAGTTCAGTGGAACCACTAGCAACCTCTGGGGGAACCCTAGACTTCCATGGAAACCATAGCAACCCCTGGAGTAATCCTAGAGTTCAATGGAACCACTAGCAACCTCTGGAGGAACCCTAGGGTTCCATGGAACCCCTAGCAACCTCTGGAGGAACCCAATGCAATCTCTGAAGGAACCCTAGTTGAGAAACCCTCCTCTAGAAGCTGGAAATCAGAAAGTAGACATCCCTACTCCAGTGGTCTCTTTTAGCTTCTGGGTTCTCGGATTGGAAGATGTGGAAAGAGGATGTCTCTCTCTATCTCTCTACCTCATCCAATCAGAATATGCTTTGCGTTCCTTGACAAAATGCAAAGTATTCTCTGAATAGTGCCTGTGCTGAGCTGCTAACTTCTTGTGTTCATAAATGCAGCAGGGCAACCACAGAAGCTAGTGGAGATCACTGGAGTAGTGGCGTCATAGCGGTGCCTACTACCTGCGATTTCCAGCTTCTAGAGGGATCCCACAGGTATAATATATACATAGATACTTTGATGCCAGCTGGAGCAATGTAACAATGTAAAAATTACCATACCTAAAATTCTTCTTTAAAGTGGTTCCAAAGCTTGAAGGTTTTTTACCTTAGTGCAATCTCTGCATTAAGGTAAAAACCTGCATGCAGCTCCCCCAGCCCCGCCTTATACTTGATCTCAAACTCGATCCAGCACCGCGCATGAGAGCAGAGGCTCTCTCAGCATTCGCTCTCCTCATTGGCTCAGACACAGCAGCGAGACACCATTGGTTCCTGCCACTGTCAGTCACAGACAGTGAGGAGGAAGTGGAGGGCGGGGCTGAGCCACGCTCTGTGTATCTCGCATGGACACACAGAGCGAACTCGGGATCAAGCATGCACGAGTGCCCCCATAGCAAGCAACTTGCTTTGGGGGCACTTGGTGGGGGGATCGCCCATGACTGCCACCAGAGAATAAGGAAAAGAACCTGTGATTCCATGGGCTGGCTACCATACCAAGCTGCCATGGATCACCTCTCCTTCTAATAATGTTAGTTTCCTGGCTGTTCATTCTGGGTCACTGACATGGAACATGTATGCAGATCAGGAGGTTTGTTTGTACTTTGCTTTCTGCATACTTGTTCCATGTCGGTAATTCTGTGACGGAGACAGCAAATGAGTATTATCAACGGGAGGTCAGTGGTCTCCCAGTACTGGTTTACTTCAATGGTACCATTCAAACTGCATACAGTACAACCAACCAGCTTTTAAAATTTCAGTAAAGTCACAAAAGATAATTTTTCTGATTGGTTGTTAGAAGTTACTTTTCTTTGCTTTCCATATTCATATTTAAAAGGATACAACATTATAGCTTACTCTCTCATTTACATCAATGGCTGATATCTGCTCCTTTAGGACCTGTCCACACTAGAAAGCAACGTTCCGCGATGGCTTACCGCTTTCAAATCGAACTGCCCTTGCGATCTGCAGAGGGTTTCAGCGCAAGTTTAACTGCTTCAGCCCCCGTTGATTTTACCCCCTTCCTGACCAGAGCACTTTTCACGATTCGGCACTGCGTGGCTTTAACTGACAATTGCGCGGTCGTGCGACGTTGCACCCAAACAAAATTGACGTCCGTTTTTTCCCACAAATAGAGCTTTCTTTGGTGGTATTTGATCACCTCTGTGGTTTTTATTTTTTGCGCTATAAACAAAAAGAGAGCGACAATTTTGAAAAAAAAAAAAAAAAAAAAAACGCAATATTTTTTACTTTTTGCTATAAAAAATATCCCCCAAAAATATATAAAAAAGCAATTGTTTTCCTTAGTTTAGGCCGATATGTATTCTTCTAAATATTTTTGATAAAAAAAATTGCAATAAGCGTGTATTGATTGGTTTGCGCAAAAGTTATAGCGTCTACAAAATAGGGGATAGATTTATAGCATTTTTATTATTAATTTTTTTTTTTTTTTTACTAGTAATGGCGGCGATCTGCGATTTTTATCAGGAATGCAACATTATGGCGGAAACATCGGACAATTTTGACACATTTTTGGGACCACTGGCATTTATACAGCAATCAGTGTTATAAAAATGCATTGATTACTGTAAAAATCTCACTGGCAGTGAAGGGGTTAACACTAGGGGGCGATAAAGGGGTTAACTGTGTTCCCTGCTACGTGTTCTAACTGAAGGGGGGATGGGACTTGCTAGGGGAAGAGATAGATCGGTGTTCATACTTTGTATGAACATACGATCAGTCTCTTCTCACCTCAGAGAACGGGGATTTGTGTGTTTACACACACACAGATCCGGTTCTCGCCGTGTCACGAGCGATCGCGGGAGCCCGGCAGTCGCACTCGCATCGGCTCCGGGGGCAAGCGCCCCTAGTGGCCACAGGGCGAAGCGACGCAAGGCAACGTCGTTTCGCCCAGCCCTGCCATTCTGCTACAGTACAACTGCGGCGGCTGGTCAGCAAGTGGTTAATGACACCCCCAAATGCAGTGCGTTCACCTGCACCAGTTCTCACGGTACCATGCGATCCGGTCGCAACGCGTTTCCAAAAGTAGGGCAGGCACTACTTTTGTGTGCAGTCTTGTGCGATTTCAGCCTATTCAAAATCGAATGGTCTGAAATCGCACTGCACAGAACTGCTTGTGAAGCACATAGGAATGTGCAGCGCATTCTTATGCGATTCACAAGCTGTTCCTAGTGTGAATGGGCCCTTACTGGTTCACACCAGATATGGTGGGACTGCGACTACTTTTGGGAATCGGTGCAGCACCGCAAATTCGGACGGTGCCATTTCCGGCAATAGGCTTTCCGATTTGGCATGTCAAATCAGCCCGATGTGAACGTGGGCTTGGGCCGTGATTCCACTATTACCACAACGTCACGCGACTTAGAATGCAACTTTGATGCTACTTTGAGTGCAGTTTTGATCCAACTTTACAGTCTCTGGATCAAAGTTGCATTAAAAAAAAAAATCGCATCAACTTTAAGTCGCGTAAACGGAAGCCATTGAAATCAATGGGCTATGACTTGTCATGCGACTTTATAGTCGCAGGACATGGCGCAATAGTGGAAACGGAGCCTTATTACCAAACCTTAACCACTTGCTTACTGGGCACCTAAACCCCCCTTCCTGCCCAGACCAATTTTCAGCTTTTAGCGCTGTCACTCTTTGAATGACAATTGCGCAGTCATACAGCACTGTACCCAAATGACATTTTTATAATTGTTTTCTCACAAATAGAGCTTTCTTTTGGTGGTATTTGACCACCTCTGGGGTTTTTATTTGTTGTTAAAGAGATTAAAAAAGACGACATTTTTTTTTTTTTAAATACAAAACCGTTTTATATTTTGTTAATAAATTTTGCAAATAGGTAATTTTTCTCCTTCATTGATGTACGCTGATGGGCACTGATAGGCTGCATTGATGAGCACTGATAAGGCTACACTGATGGGCACCGATAGGCTGCACTGATGGGCACTGATAAGGCAACACTGATGGGCACTGATAAGGCAGCACTAATGAGGTGGCACTAGTGGGCACGGATAGGTGGCATTGGTGGGCACTGAGAGGTGGCATTGATGGGTGGCACTGAAGGGCATTGATATGTGGCACTGAAGGGCACTGATGGGTGGCAGTGATGAACACTGATAGGCAGCACTGCTAGGTGGCACTGATTGGCACCACTGGTGGGCATTGATAGGTGGCACTGATTGCTGGCACTTATGTACTGGTGGGCACTGATTAATGGGTGTTCTGATTCGTGGCACCTTACAGGTGGCACTGGCGGGCACATATGAGGCTTCTTCGCCTCTTCCTCTTCGGGACCGATGTCCCTCTCATTGGCTCACGTGATCACAGTGCACAGCGCCGCGCGCGCCCTTCAGGGGGGCGTGGCGAGCATGTAAAGGGGAGGACGTCTATTGACGGCCTCCCGGCAAAGCAGATCTGCGCTGTAGCCGTCATTCGGCTATAGCGCAGATCTAAACGGGTTAATTAAACAAGCTGAAGTTAGAAGCCGATTGGCTACCATACACAGCCGCACCAGCTTTTGCACTCTCCAGTTTTAGTAAATCAACCCCAGTGTGATGCGCTTAGCCCAATCCTGCGCTAATCTCAGCCGGATCGCACCACACACCTCCTGCTGCAGCCCTGAATGTTTATATAGTTGCTGGATAGAATGGGTGTTTTCCTAATATTTCTAACACGTGGTCACCGACTTTTATATTGGCCTTCACAAGGTAGCGCAGTCAGCTCTATACCTACATCAGTGGGAGCGAAGGCCCATTTGTTCTCTGGAGGGACCTGGCCACGTTTCCACCTCTGATGTCAGCAAATCCAAGATGACAGCGCTGGCTCCCTGATGCACCAACAGCTCCACGGTGACGCTGGGGGGGCGAGACCCCCTCCGGTGGGACAATGCCGACCAGGCTCTGCAATGAGAAGAAGACCACACTGAGAATATTTGGGGCTTATTCAGTACAGTTGTCAGTAGAATCGGGCTATGCCAAGAAAATTATCAGCTGGAAAGGAGAAAAAAAAACAACAACAAAAAAAAAAAAACAACATAGACGCCGTCTATTAGACGGTGCAAACTATGCAATGAAAAGGAAGCGTGTTTTTGACTCCTCCCAGCTGTCTAAGACCCGCCCATCTTCACCATTATTAGTGTGCAGACCTCCTTCTCCAGGGTCTGTTCCTCCCATACACCTCAAGACGTCTATATGGAATCGCACACCACTTCCATGAAGGTAAAGTATAACTAAAGTCAAAACTTTTTTTTTTTCAGTTTTGGATTGCGTTCTCATTGCGGTCGTTGTCCCCGAAATCAAAACAAAATCATTAATTTTGGGTTGTCACCAGAACAGGAAGGCGGCTGGTGGTCAAAATTTTGCGGGGGCCCACTGCCACAACACAACCCCCCCCTCCCCCCGCACGGTCGATGGCCATACCTTATTGCGTTAGAGTTGGGAGGAGGAGGACGAGGTGGCGATTTTTTTGCTAGAAAATTACTTAGGACCCCCAAACATCTATACATTTTTTTTCGAACACCCCAAAGAATAAAATGGCGGTCGTTGCAATACTTTCTGTCACACCGTATTTGCGCAGCGGTCTTACAAACGCAATTTTTTTTGGAAAAAAAATACACTTTTTCGAATTAAAAAAATAGAAAACAGTAAAGTTAGCTCAATTTTTATTTTTATTTTGTGAAAGATAATGTTACGCCGAGTAAATTGATACCCAACATGTCATGCTTTAAAATTGCGCCCGCTTGTGGAATGGCGTCAAACTTTGACCCTCAAAAATATCCATAGGTGACGTTTTAAAAAATTTCTACAGGTTACCAGTTTTGAGTTACAGAGACACCCTAGAGAATAAAATGGCGGTCATTGCAATATTTAATTTCACACCGTATTTGCGCAGCGATCTTACAAGCGCACTTTCTTTGGAAAAAATTCACTTTTTTTTAATTAAAAAATAAGAAAACAGTAAAGTTAGCCCAATTTTTTTTATATTGTGAAAGATAATGTTACGCCGAGTAAATCGATACCCAACATTTCATGCTTTAAAATTGCGCCCGCTCGTGGAATGGCGACAAACTTTGACCCTTAAAAATATCCATAGGTGACGTTTTAAAAAAATTTCTACAGGATACCAGTTTTGAGTTACAGAGGAGACACCCTAGAGAATAAAATGGCGGTTGTTGCAATACTTTCTGTCACACCGTATTTGCGGAGCGGTCCTACAAACGCAATTTTTTGGGGGGGGGGGGGGGGGGAATACACTTTTTTGAATTAAAAAATAAGAGAACAGTAAAGTTAGCCCAATTGTTATTTTTATTTTGTGAAAGATGATGTTACGCCGAGTAAATTGAGACCCAACATGCTTTAAAAATGCGCCCACTCGTGGAATGGCGACAAACTTTGACCCTCAAAAATATCCATAGGAGACGTTTAAAAAAAATGTCTACAGGTTACCAGTTTTAAGTTACAGAGGGGGTCTTTTGTTAGAATGATTGCACTCGCTCTAACAATCGCGGCGACACCTCACATGTGTGATTTGAACACCGTTTAGATATGCGGGCGCGACTTAAGTATGCGTTCGCTTCTGCGCACGAGCTCGGCGAGACGGGGCACTTTAAAAAAAAAAAAAAAAAATTCTTATTTATTTTACTTTTAATTTTTTACACTGTCCATTTTAAAAAAAAATGGGTCACTTTTATTCCTATCACAATGAATATAAACATCCCTTGTAATAGAAAAAAAGCATGACAGGTCCTCTTTAATGTGATATCTGGGGGTCAAAAAGTCCTCACATCTCATATTTACACTAAAATGCAATAAAAAAAAAATAAAAAAAATAATTAAAAAAAAAAAAAAAGACTTTTTTTTTTCAAATAAAGAAAAAATTTCCCCTTTAAGACCATCGGCGGAGGTCCCTAATGGACGGGCCACCACTGACAGGAAGAGGAGAAATCTTCCCAATGGGGACATTAGTCCAGGGATTTCCTCTCACCTTTCCTGTTGTGGCGATGGGACAGGAAGTAAATGGAAATCACAGATGGCAAAAAAAAAAAGAAAAAAACCTGACAGGGGCCACAACCTTCCGTTACGATATTGAAAATGAAAAAAAAAAGTTTTGTCTTTACTTAAATGGGAGCGCAACCTGTGGCCCTCCAGAACTATAAGTCCCATGAGGCATTGCAAGGCATGACCGTTACAAGCACGACTCCCAAAAGGTAGAGGTGTTTGATCAGATTTGGCGACCCGTCGGAATGTGTAACGGAAGTGATGTTCCGTCGCCGCCATCTTGCTACACCCTCCATAGTAAGGATACACTGAAAAGGGGGGAAGCGGACATCTTGCTACACCCACCAAAGTTTTGCATTCTACACTTATTTTTAGCATTAAAGTGAGTTTATAGAGTGAAATACAGGACTTAGAACTCCGACTGTTTAGATGTTGAGTTTTAAAAGCAGCGGCAAGCCTGCTGATCTCACAGGTTTGCTAATCTGACAGAAGTTCGCTGCTTTTAAAATTCAACATCTAAGCAGACGGAGTTCTAAGTACTGTATATTTACTAAATAAACTCACTTTACTGTTACTCACTTTACACCCAACTCCGGTGGGTGTAACAAGATGTCCGCTCCCCCCCCCCCCTTCTCAGTGTATCCTTACTATGGAGGAGTGCGGGGTGTAGCAAGATGGCGGCGACAGAATGTAATTTCTGTTCCACATTCTGACGGGTCACCTAATCTGACGAAACAGAGACTAGTCTATTGTCGCGGCACATGCACAAACACTCCACCTAAGCCAATGACTCCCCCGACAAGGTGCGCATCCGCAGGACTGGCAGCGCTTTTGTTGGCCTTACTATGGCAACGTCCAAACGAAATATTCCTGCCAGAGCGCAGGGCGCGCGCACAATTGGTGGCGTTAACTATGGCAATGGGGTTGATTTACTAAAACTGGAGATGTGCAAAATCTGGCGCAGCTCTTGCATATGGCAGCCAATCAGCTTCCAGGTTTGACTGTCAAGCTGAAGCTAGAAGCTGATTGGCTACCATATGCAAGAGCTGCATCGGTTTTTGCACCCAGGGCTTTAGCAGGGAATCATTTGGTTTTCACGTTGCCATAGTAACGGCACTGTAATTGCCGGCAGACCCTGCACTCTGGCAGGGAACCATTTGGTTTTCACGTTGCCATAGCAGCACTGCAGACCACCGCATGCCCATGTGCAGGACTGGCACGGCTGGTTCAGGGCTTGCCCTGACACAAAATGGCGGTGCTGAAGAGACGAGGCGTGAAGGAGGTATGTAGGTATTTTACTATCACTGTGTTATAACATTTTTTTGTTGTGTTCTTTTTTTTTTTCTACATTCCAGGATTTGGGTGGAGTTCCTCTTTAATGTGAAGGTCACCGCACTGCGCCAACGTGTATTACCGCGACATTATCGCACTGCGACCGTGTGACCGGGCTCAGAATCTCTCTAATGGCTCTCAGGAGATAATCCCTTCCTCATTGAAGCCAAAACTAAAAAATAATTAAGGCTTTTGGTTGGACATTGATGTTTACCCAAGTTTGGTTACCCCTAGCAACTGACATCAGGGCAGTTACCCCTGGCAACCAATATCAGGGTAGTTAGTTACCCCGGCGACCAACATCAGGGGAGTTACCCTTAGCAAGAAACATCAGGGCAGTTACCCCTGGCGACCAACATCGGGACAGATACTTCTGGCAACCAACATCAGGGCAGCTACCCCTATCGGCCAACATCAAGGCAGTTACCCTTAGCAACCAACATCAGGACACTTACCCCTGGCAACCAACATCAGAGCAGTTACCCTTAGCAACCAACATCAGGGCAGTTAACCCTTAGCGACCAACATCAGGGCAGTTAACCCTTAGCGACCAACATCAGGGCAGTTAACCCTTAGCGACCAACATCGGGTCAGTTACCCCTGGCAACCAACATCAGGACAGTTTTCCCTGGCAACCAAGATCAGGGTAATTATCCCTGCCAACCAACATCAGGGCAGTTAACTCTTAGCGACCAACATCAGGGCAATTACTCCTGGCAACCAACATTAGGACTGTTACCCCTGGCGACCAACATTAGGACTGTTACCCCTGGCGACCAACATTAGGACTGTTACCCCTGGCGACCAACATCAGGACTGTTACCCCTGGCGACCAACATCGGGATAGTAACCCCTGGCAGCCAACATTGAGGCAGTTACTCCTGGCAACCAACATCAGGGCAGCTACCCCTGGAGGGCAAAATCAGGGCAGTTACCCTTAGCAACCAACAGGGCAGTTACCCTTAGCAACGAACATCAGGGCAGTTAACTCTTAGCAACCAACATCAGGGCAGTTTCCCCTGGCAACCAAGATCAGGGTAGTTACCCTTTGCAACCAACGTCAGGGCACTTACCCCTGGCAACCAACCAACATCAGGGCAGTTACGCTTAGCAACCAATATCAGGACAGTTACCCCTGGCAACTAACATCAGGGCAGTTACCCCTGGCAACCAACATCAGGGCAGTTACCCCTGGCAACCAACATCAGGGCAGTTAACTCTTAGCAACCATCAGGGCAGTTTCCCCTGGCAACCAACGTCAGGGCACTTACCGCTGGCAACCAAGATCACGGCAGGTACCACTGATGACCAACATCAGCGCAGTTACGCTTAGCAACCAATATCAGGACAGTTACCCCTGGCGACCAACATCAGGGCAGTTACCCCTGGCGACCAACATCAGGGCAGTTACACCTGGCGACCAACATCAGGGCAGTTACCCCTGGCGACCAACATCAGGGCAGTTACCCCTGGCGACCGATTAGAATTCCTTTTTGCTAAAGGCCAATAAAGTGAACTGTGATTGGCTACTGATGGCTGAACGAAGCACTAACGGCAATAACCCCCTAGCAACCAATCAAAACTCACTTTTCTGACAGGGGGCCGGTTAAAGGCGGCTTGTGATTGGCCATTGGCCGCTGTGGTGAGTTTGTGTGACCAGCTGCTGTCAGGTATCACGTATGAGGCTCTGTAATGAAAAGACCGGGAGTTCCCGTCCTTTACAGCCGCCGCTCTCACTCTTCACCCCTCCGGGCTCCACACGTTCATCCCGAGTCCCAGAGCGCCGCCAAGACAGCCAGCCAATCCCGTGTTAGAGAGCAGCCGGGCAGCCTTCCAATCAGAAAAGGGTGATCATCCAACCAGGTAAGAGATGGGACATCCCGAACCAACCAATCACAGCCGAGCGGCGGGGAATTAAAGGGATGTCCCTGGTCCGCCGACTTTTCAACGCTGCTTAAAGGCGGCTTGATAAGAAAAACAAAGCGCATGCGCGGAGCTCTCCAGTGTGCTGACTCTATATAAAGAATACATGGCCTGTAATCAGGTGTATGAGGGCTCTGTGGGGCCCCAGGAGGACTTTACTGGAGGGATAAACTGTAATAAGGTCTAAGATTATTATAAATATGTATATGTCACAGGAGACTATGCCATTTCAAGACTTTCATTATGAAAATGCTGGTTGCCTGGCTGTTATCAGGTGTATGAGGGTTCTATGGGGCCCCAGGAGGTCTTTATGGAAGAATGAACTGTAATAAGGTGTAAGAGGTTCATATGAGGCCACAGGAGACCTTTATACCGGTATAGACTTCCATTATGAAAATGCTAGTTGCCTGGCTGTCATGGTGCTCCTCTGGCTTCAATGCTCTGGGCCATAGAAGACGTATCCGGTCTTTTCTACCCCTTTCCTGCACACTTGTTCCAGGTCAGTGACTTGAAAAGTATGGAGGCCAGAGGACCAACATAACAGCCAGGCGACGAGCAGAGCGTGAGGTCAGCCATGACATGGGGGGTGTGAGGATTACAGAGGGGGGGAGGGGGTTATGTATTCACACCTTTACATTCTGGGAACACACACGGAAAGGCGTGAAAGGCGGACATTCCCGGAAAACGTGCGAACAATCTGCCGAAATGTCACTCCAAACGCGGGTAGAGATCGTGTGCGACACTGCCAGAAAAACACATGAAAAACGCACTTGTCTCACTGACAATAAAAAGTACGTGAGCTGCTTTGGTGCGTTTGTCACGCTTCGGGGAGCCGTTCAAGGCGAGCACGCCAAAAACACGGGGAAAAAATGTCATGGACCTCACAAGTCTGAATGCAGCCTTAGGGGTACTTTAGAGGAAGAGGGAGGGATAGTATTGGGGTTACAGGGAGGGTTATTCTTGGGGATATAGGAAGGGTTAGTATTGGGGTTACAGGGAGGGTTATTCTTGGGGATATAGGGAGGGATAGTATTGGGGTTACAGGGAGGGTTATTCTTGGGGATATAGGGAGGGATAGTATTGGGGTTACAGGGAGGGTTATTCTTGGGGATATAGGGAGGGATAGTATTGGGGTTACAGGGAGGGTTATTCTTGGGGATATAGGGAGGGATAGTATTGGGGTTACAGGGAGGGTTACTCTTGGGGATATAGGAAGGGATAGTATTGGGGTTACAGGGAGGATTATTCTTGGGGATATAGGGAGGGATAGTATTGGGGTTACAGGGAGGGTTATTCTTAGGGATATAGGGAGGGATAGTATTGGGGTTACAGGGAGGGTTATTCTTGGGGATATAGGGAGGGATAGTATTGGGGTTACAGGGAGGGTTATTCTTAGGGATATAGGGAGTGATAGTATTGGGGTTACAGGGAGGGTTATTCTTGGGGATATAGGGAGGGTTATTTTTGGGGTTACAGGGAGGGTTTATTTTTGGGGTTACATAGAGGGTTATTCTTGGGGATATAGGGAGAGATAGTATTGGGGTTACATGGAAGGTTATTCTTGGGGCTATAGGGAGGGATAGTATTGGGGTTACAGGGAGGGTTATTCTTGGGGATATAGGGAGAGCCTCTCTGCTCTCTGTATTATGATCGCTCGGACTTGCTGACATCCGTGGAGGAGCTCTCAGACAGTTTCACCGTTTTACTGTACAGTTCATGTTGAAATTTTGTTTTGAAGAAGTTAACATACATGGAGATGGAGTCACTTTTTAATTACTGGCCCTGTTGATGAGTGCTGGAGGACGAATCGGGAGACTGTTTGTGACTGGAGTTCTTCTTAGGATCCTTCCATTGCGGACCAGGAACAGTTATAACCCTACCGTGCTTCACAGTTCAAGCTCGTATGACTCACCGCTGAACGGCCTGTGAGTCCACCGCGTCCGGTAAGGGCATTTTACGTTATTCTCATTCATTTTGGTTTAAATTTTATTCCATCAGGATGTAAATTGTACAGCAGATTTCTCCCTGGGGACACAAAGCAGTTAGCGGTCGAGGCAGCCATCTTGGCGATTGCGTTGGCCGGGGATCGAACCCGGGTCAGCTGCTGAATAAGCAGCTATGCTCACCACTGCACCACCAACGCGAGGAATGTCTTTGGAGTGTGAAGGGTACACACCTGTATATATGTCAGCCACCCCCCCCCCCACACACACACACATCTGTATATATGTCAGCCACCCCCCCCACACACACACACCTGTATATATGTCAGCCACCCACCCGGCTGCACACACCTGTATATATGTCAGCCACCCCCCCCCCACACACACACACACCTGTATATATGTCAGCCCCCCCCCCCCACACACCACACACATCTGTATATGGCAGCCCCACATACACAAATCTGTAAACACACACAAGCCTCTGGCCCCTCCCTGTAAACAAACAGCCCCCTCCCTTACCTTCACAGCCCCTACTTGTAGCTTCCTACCTGGTCCACGAGAACAGCAGAAACTGTGAGATTGTTTCTGTACTGCACAGCACGGATCCCCTTCACCCATCCTGCCTTCTTCTGGCCTGGGTGGGCCCCTCGGTCTCAGGGCCCCTTACAGTTGTAACGGCTGTACCCCCCTGATGGCAGCCCTGCCTGCACTATATACACTATGTTGTAAATTACAAACTCCTGCACTATATACACTGTATTGTACATTACACAATTCTCACCAAAGTGTTCATTATCTCAGCAGTTGATGGTTTCTAAGAAGTCCCTGACTATTTTAATGAAGTTCTTCTTTAAGAGACTCTGGCTTGCAGGACAGCAATTTCAGCATATTTCATATTATTGAATGAATGAATGAATGATTTGTATAGCGCTGCACATGCGAACTGAATCGCCTCAAGGCGCTAGATCTCTCCTGTGTTGTCCAGCTCCTTAGAAGAGGTAGGTCTTGACTTTCTTCCTGAAGGCCTGATGGTTTTCTTCCATGCGGATGTGGGTAGGTAGAGCGTTCCATAGCCGTGGTCCTTGTACTGCGAATCTTCGTTCTCCTTTTGTTTTGTAGCGGGTTTTTGGAATAAGGAGGAGGTTTTGGTTTGAAGATTGAAGACTGCGATTGGGTGTATAGTGCTTTATTTTCTCGCATAGGTATTGAGGAGCGTTTCCTTGTATACATTTGTGGGTGAGGCAGAGGGTCTTGAAATTGATTCGGTTCTTTACGGATAGCCAATGTAGGCTCCTCAGGGAAGGGGAGATGGATTCCCAGGGTTTTTTTCCTGTTAACAGTCTTGCCGCCGTGTTTTGGATGAGTTGCAAGCGCGCAAGCTGATATTGGGGTAGTCCTATGTAGAGGGAGTTTGTGTAGTCAAGTCTGGAATTGATGATTGTTCCAACTACTGCTGCTTTGTCCTCTTCTGGGACGAAGGGGATGAGTCTACGTAGCAGGCGGAGGAGATGGTGAGATTTGGAGCTCATCCCTATCAATTGGTGAACGTCTCTTTGGTGCCTCTAATCTTAACCCTAACCCTTAGACACCTTTACAAAGTACATCAGTGGTGGTATGAGTTCTAATCCCCCCCCCCCCAAGCAAAAGAAGCTTGGACCTGAAGCTGTCACAAGCTTTGGGCTTCTAATCCCTCCAACCCTGTAGAGAGGTCTTATTGAACATCTTGAAGGGACGCGCCTACTTTCCAAACATCTGTTGGCCTTTGTGGACACCTAGTCAGCAAGCATCTCGGACACCGGGGTAAGAAACGTGGTGTCCAGGGACAACAAGCAAGAGTTCTGCTCTGCAGAGGTGTCTGCAAAGGTCAACAGATGTCCCCCCATTCTGAATAGTGGGGGCGTCCCTGCAAGATGTTCAAATAGTACCTGTCTACAGGGTTGAGGGGATTAGAAGCCCAAGGCTTGTGACAGCTTAAGGCCAGGCTTTTCCTGCTGGGGGGGGGGGGGGGATGAGAACTCTTAGCACCACTAACCTGCTTTGTAAAGTTGTGTAAGGGTTAGGGTTTGGGTTAGAGGCACCAAAGAGATGTTCTCCATCAAAAAACAGGCGTCTATTCATTTATTGCGCTGTCCCTTGAACAACGCCAAAAGGTCCTGAGGCGCCTGAGTATTCTGTTTTTCCTGGGCTTATTCATCTGATGAGGGAATGATGTTATCACTTGGTGGCAGGGTGGCGGGGTGATATGATCACTTGGACACTGGCAGGTGACGTTTCGCTGCCTTTTCGGCTTGAGTGGTGGAGTCTGTGTGTAAGCATTAATGCCACCCTTAGCACTTGATGGCAGTATTGTCGGCTTGAGTGGTGGCGTCTCTGTGTAACCATCAATGCCACCCCTAGCACTCGATGGCAGAATTGTCGGCTCGAGTGGTGGAGTCTGTCTATGACTTACTTCCAGGGAAATCAGAGGCTTGATGGGACCGGCACTTGCGTGCACTTGACGGACGATGTTATTCATGAGTTCTTTACTGATTTCTGCCATTGTCGGTGGGGTAAAGTCATCACTTGATGGAGGGCTATAGCTACTTGATGAAGTGGTATCGCCACTTAATGAAGTGCTATCGCCACTTGTTGTTGGGCTGCTGTGACCATTCGTTGGTGGGGTCATGTTGTCATTCGATGGTAGGAAGAATCGGTTGAACGGCTTGAATAATAATATGAGCAGGAGTGCTACAAGCTCCTCCAGCAGCACTACGAGAAGCAACAGCAGCATTAGGAATCCCTGAAAGTGTTCTGACCAACAATATTCTTCACCAGTGCTTGTAAGCAGGGGTGGGACTCTATTCTCTAAGGCCGCCCACTCGCTTGCCCAAAGAAAGTTGAAAATGCCCAGCCCATCATAAATGACTTCAATCAGATTCAGGAAAAACAAATATTGTCCTAACATCCTGGCCAGGTCATTTTTCCGCAGGATGTATTTCAGAATGATGATACTTATCAGGAGTGTTATCTTACACCAGTATGCACTGGTGGCCAGTAATGAAAACCAGCTGGAGGATTCTGGTGGCCTGTTTGCCGTTTCTTTTACCAAATTGTCCTCTTCCTGCTCTGTTGATTTGATGTGTAACTGCTTCACTGGCTTCTGGATCTCTGGAGGGTTATTTTCCCTTCCTTTGTCCAAATCATCCACTTGCTGCTCTGTGGACTTGAACTTGGAGTCCTCCACCAGAATGTGGACATCTGGGGCTTCTTGGGAGACTTTTTGCTTTCCTAACCAAGGATATAATATTTTGAAAACCCATGGAATTTCCCCTGGCCTCTCCATTGTCTTCACAGTCTCCTTTTCTATCACGTGGATCTCTGGAGGGTAATTTTCCCTTCCTCTGTCCAATTCGTCCACTTGCTGCTCTGTGGACTTTATCTCAGACTCCTTCACCAGAATGTGGCTTTCTGGGGGGTCATTTTCTGTTTCTCTGTCCAAGTCGTCCACTTGCTGCCCTGTGGACTCGATCTTGGACTCCTCCACCGGAATGTGGATATCTGGGTCTTTTTGGGAGTCTTTTTGCTTTTCTGACCATGAGAATATTTTAAAAACCCATGAACTCTCCCCTGGCCCCCCTATTGACTGTACAGTCTCCTCCTCTTTCATATAAATCTCTGGGGGGTCACGTTCAATATCTTTGCCTAATTCCTCCACTATCTGCACCTTGAGGGGCATGGAGATCTCTGGAGAGGGTTTGTTGACCTCTCGTACTCCTACCCATGTGCTCAGTAGAGTAAAAATGATGGCAATAATCTGATGCCTCATTTTTGTTAAAGATTAGTAACTGACAAGAAATGTTAATTACTACAACAAATAAAGACAGAAATCTGCGCTTGCTGATCGCTATCAACAGAAGGTTTTGAATAAACACTCAATACCAATCTGAAAATTGAAGGCTTTGAAATTCAGTGAGAAAATACCAGGAGCTCCTTTCAGACACAACCTGTCTCAGCTGAGGTCAAAGACCAACTGCCACTCTGCAGCTGCTGCACTTCTATTTATAGCCTTCACATCACTGTTGCCATGACAACATAGTGTGGCTGAGCTGCAAAACAACAACTTCACTTTACAGCTGCTGCAAAATGTCTCATCTGGGCTCTGCCAGGCACTGTGCACAGGATGGATCTGATTTTGGGGATCCAGCAGAGCTGGAAATGATCCGATTTCTTCCTTATAATGAAATCCTATAGACTGTAATACTACAAATTGATAAAACTGGAATGTTTCCTATTGGATGCAATAAATATTAGGAGAATCTTTTATACAGTGCGGAGATCTTTATTTATCTATATCATTTTATTCATTTTTATCATTTTAAAACGTTTTACTACTTGTAATGTTCATTTTAAACACTGTTATTATTTAGTCTCTGCCTGTGAAGATTGCACATTAGAGGATTCTCTGTGTATGAACTACAAGTCCCAGCATGTCCCCCATAGAACTCTATGGAGGTTCCTTGTGTATGAACTACAAGTCCCAGCATGTCCCCATAGATCTCTATGGAGGATTCTCTGTGTATGAACTACAAGTCCCAGCATGTCCCCCTAAACCTCTATGGAGGTTTCCTTGTGTATGAACTACAAGTCCCAGCATGTCCCCCTAGACCTCTATGGAGGATTCCTTGTGTATGAACTACAAGTCCCAGCATGTCCCCATAGATCTCTATGGAGGATTCTCTGTATGAACTACAAGTCCCAGCATGTCCCCATAGATCTCTATGGAGGATTCTCTGTGTATGAACTACAAGTCCCAGCATGCCCGCTCTCCTCGTAGTCTCTCCTGGAGGGGTCTCACACACTGCTGACCCCACAAACTGACTTCTAATCACTTTATATGAGGCGATAGACCGGCTATTGCCTTCAACAAAGATGGCGCCGGTGCTCCGTCAGATCAGGTGGCGTACGTGACGTTCTGCACGTCACCGTCACTCCCATTACATAATATGACAGTCGCTCACCTGTACACTCTGCGTTGTCCGCGGTGTAATAAAGTTGATTGAATCTGTGACTGAAGTGTGAGGAGGAGAAGTGATCGGTGTTGTGGCGGGGAGAGGATCTCGGTCGGTGTGTGGATTTCCCCGGTGAGACTGTCCGGTCGTATTGCCGTATATAGTAGGAGAAGGTGGGAGGGGAGGGTGTCCGGGGGATGCTCCGCCCACACGGAGTACAGGGAGATCTCCTCCTCTCGGTGTCAGGAGATTCTATTCTCCGTGTTTTCTATTATAGAGGAGAATCCTCAGAGGTGACCAATCAGGTGATCCTCTCCATGATACTTCTCACCCCAACACCTCCATGAGAGAGAGAGAGGGGGGGGGAGGAGGCTGTCCTGCTGTTGGGGGACATCTGAAGAGGAAGAGGGGGTTGGAAGCTGGGCTGTCATGGGGGGGGGCTGTCATCCTCTTGGGGATTGGGGGGGGAGGGGCTGTCATCATGGGGGGGGGCTGTCATCCTCTTGGGGATTGGGGGGGGAGGGGCTGTCATCATGGGGGGGGGCTGTCATCATGGGGGGGCTGTCATTGTGGGGGGGAGGCTGTCATCGTGGGGGGAGAGGCTATCATGGGGGGGGGGGTGTCATCGTGGGGGGGAGGCTGTCATCGTGGGGGGGGCTATCCTGGGGGTGGGAGGCTGTCCTTATGGGGGGGAGGCTGTCCTTATGGGGGGGAGGCTGTCCTTATGGGGGGGAGGCTGTCATCGTGGGGGGAGGCTATCATGGGGTGGGAGGCTGTCCTTATGGGGGGGGGGCTGTCATCGGGGGGGTGGGAGGCTATCATGGGGGGGTGGGAGGCTGTCCTTATGGGGGGTGGGAGGCTGTCCTTATGGGGGGTGGGAGGCTGTCCTTATGGGGGGTGGGAGGCTGTCATCATGGGGGTGGGAGGCTGTTATCATGGGGGAGGGGAGGCTGTCATCATGGGGTGGGAAGAGGCTGTCATCTTGTGGGTGTGGGGGGGAGGCTGTCATCTGGGGATGGGGGAGGCTGTCATCTGGGGATGGGGGAGGCTGTCATCCGGGGATGGGGGAGGTTGTCATGCTCTTGGGGGGTGTTATCAAGGGAAGGGGGGGTTGGAGGCTGTCATCCTCATGGTGGGCATCTTAGGTGTCGGGGGTTGGAGGCTGTCATCCTCATGGGGGCATCTGAAGAGGAGGAGGGGGTTGGAAGCTAGGCTGTCATCCTCTTGGAGGGAGGGGGGGTGGGTTGGAGTCTGTCATCATGGGGGGCTGTCATTTTCTTTATTTCAGTTATAACATTTTTGCAACTAAATCTTTCTTAATTTTTCCCAAAATGTATTCTGCCACATATTGGGGGGAAATAACCCAAAGCTGTGTAAATTTCCTTTCCTTTCCTTCTCTATATATAATATATTCTGACAATCGATCAATCCTAATGTACTGACGGACGATCTCACTTCTTGAGGCCTGAAAATCTCAGGAAAGTACAAATATCCCCCAAATGAGCCCTTTTTGGAACTTAGATAGTCCGAGGTATTCAGTAAGAGGCATGGAGTTTTGTTTTGTTTTTTTTTATACTATTTATTATAGTATAACTTTGCCCTGCGCCTTCCTCTCGACTCTTATTCCAGAAGGTAAACTTATCCTTTAAAATTCATACCCTGCTCTGCACATGCTCAGTTGCTCTCAATTTTTTTGTCAATGTTCTAAAAACCAGAGCCACTGGAGGCCAATCTGCTGACAGCCTAGAGATGTACTGCTGCTCAGGGGCTCTGGGATTCAGCAAAATGGCAGCCTCCGGCAAAAATACACCCGGAGCAGTTCTGGAGGCAGTTTACAGCGCACACACACATTTTGGTTGCAGAATTATAAATGTGGAATGTATATTTCTTGCTAAAGAAGGTTATTTCTAGGGGTGCACCGAATGGGTTTTTTGGTGCCGATACCAAAAATGAAAAATACACTAGGCCGAAAACCGATACCAAAAGTGACTGTTTTTAAAAAATATTTTTATACAGGAGATGGTCAGAGACTGCAGACATGATACAGGAGATGGTCAGAGACTGCGGACATGATACAGGAGATGGTCAGAGACTGCGGACATGATACAGGAGATCAATGCAGCCTCACCAGTGCCCATCATTTTCAGCCTGCCTTAGTATGTCAGACAGGATCAGGACAGGGCAGTGTTAGCAAGGCAAAGCCAAGAACAGTGCTCTATCTATGGAGGAAAGCTGTCAGCACACCGCATTATGGAGCAGCTTGTCGGTATGATGAGCGGGAGGAGCATTAATAGGCCCCGCCCCATTTTCGGCGCGGTTATCGGCGTGATTTCCTTTTCGGCATTTTACGAAAAGGCCATTTTCGGTCTATGTGTTTCGGTGGCCGAAATTTCGATGCATTCCTAGTTGTTTCTTATTGTTACGTGTAAAGTTCTGATTTAAGAGAGGCTGTTCCAGACTGACAATTTTGCTGTCCGAGGATGGCGCCTGTGCCCCTTCATCCACAATGGGGGCGCTCTAATACAGGTAGGTGTTACTGGCCAGATCACAGGTGAAATCGGAAGAAAAAATACAAAAAAAAAAGAAAAACGAATGCAGCCTCCATATGTAATGATTGGTAAGCTGCAATACTTTATATTACATTTTTGGTTTTATATTGCTTTATCTGCTTTCTTGTATTGGCCAGCTATACATTATACTGTATGAAGATGTCATTTTAACTTGTGACTTTTAAATAAAGCTGCGGTTGTTTGTTACTTCTGACTCCATTATTACTGTCTATCTGTGTGCTCTATTATGTCTCCTTTACACACACAATGTATGCTCTCTGTATAACAAGATTCTGCACAGAGCATATCCTGAACACCATCGATCTGAAAGTGATGCATCGTTTTACTACTGTTAAAGTCTAATTGCAGAATTACATTTTGCACTACTTAGGAGTTACAAGTTACCTTGTTTCCCCAAAATTTTGATTATCACGTTGACTCTTTTATTCTTTTTTTTTTTTTTTTTTTTTTTTTTTTTTTTTTTTCAAATAACATTTTTATTGTTTGTATCTGCGATACAAATAAAGAAGAAACACAAATTCAAAAGGTATAGATCGAATTATGCAACAACACTATTAGACAGTTACTCGTAACGTCTTATATCATGTTTAAGAACAGTAGGAGTTATATATCTAGAGTTACTATTTTGTTGTATATGCATCGCAGTTACATTTAATAAACTGTAGTAACATGTATAAAGCTATAACGCCACGTACACACGACCGGACTTTCCGGCAGAAAAGGGCCGACGGAATGAATCTGTTGGACATTCCGATCGTGTGTGGGCTTCATCGGACCTTTTCTGTCTCAAAATCTGACGGACCTTAGAAATAGAACATGTTTCGTCTTTCTGACGGACTCGACTCGAAAAAACTGCTCGTCTGTATGCTATTCTGACGGACCGAAAATGTTGCAAGGGCAGCTATCGGCTACTGGCTATTGTACTTCCTTCTCTAGTCCAGTCATACGTCATCACGTTTGAAACGATCGGACTTTGGTGGGATCATGTGTAGGCAAGTCTGTTTTGTTGGAACTCCGTCGAAAAGTCCTTCGGCGTTCAGTCTGACGAGAAGTCCGCTCGTGTGTACGCGGCATATGAGTCACAAAAGTACTCTATGTGAGCGGAGCGAGAGGGAAAAGAAAAAGAAGAGAGTAATGCCGCGTACACACGGTCGGACTTTTCGACCGGACTTGTCCGACGGACGCCGGCGGACAATCCAATCGTGTGTGGGCTCCATCGGACCTTCTTTTCCAGTTGCAAATCTGACGCACTTTAGATTTGGAACATGCTTCAAATCTTTACGTCGTAACTCCGCCGGACCCAGAAATCCGCTCGTCTGTATGCTAGTCCGCCGGATAAAAAAACGACGCTAGGGCAGCTATTGGCTACTGGCTATCAACTTCCTTATTTTAGTCCGGTGTACGTCATCATGTACAAATCCGTCGGACTTTGGTGTGATCGTGTGTAGGCAAGTCGAAAGTCTGTCAGGCTTTTGTAGCTGAAAAGTCCCACCGTGTGTACGCGGCATTAGAAGTCATCTTAATGGCTTTTTTTTTTTTTTTTTTTTTTTTTTTTTTTTTACCTGGTCATGGTGGGTCCTCCCGAAGGTGCCACAGCTCCTATACCTTATTATGAGCCTCCAGCCTGTCCTGTATCCTGGCCGTCATCTTCTCCATAAATTCTACATCCTTAATTCTGGAGTAGAGGGCCTCAGGGGGGGGGGGGGGGCACGTTGTTTCCAGTTGTATCCAGCTGTGAGGACGTGACAAACTAATTTTTTTTATAGGGTGTGGGGATCTTCAGTGGCGATAGGCCTAGTAGGAAATATTTTGGGGTCGCAGGGATTAGTATTTCAAAGAGGCGGGTCAATAGCTGTTGGACCGTGGTCCCAAAAGGGGTGATTAGCGGGCAGCTCCAGTAGATATGGAGAAGGGTACCTTTAGCTCCCTGACATCGACAACACCTGTCGGAGCTAGCAGGATAGATGGCATGAAGTACATCTGGAGTCATGTACCAGAAAAGAGAGATTTTGTAAGTGTTTTCTTTTATATAGTGTACAGATTGAGCTCTTTGCCGCTTGGGACCATATTACTCGCCACCGTTCTATAGAAATTTCCTCATTGAGGACTTTCTCCCATCTGGTCATATAGGTGTGCTTGTCCTGTTCTCCTAAGGGGTAGGTATTTAGTATCTTATAGATATCGGAGATTAGTCCCTTCTGGGCAGAACCAGCCAGAATTATATTTTCAAAAGGGAACGGAGGGGAGAATTGCAAGTTAGGGGCTATAGTTAGAGGTTAGTGGCGGATTTGCAGGTACCCATAGAACACCTGGTGTGGCAGATCGAATTTGGTCTGAAGTTCGGCAAAAGGGTAACAATTTGCGTGATCTGGGGTCCACTAGGTTCCCAAAGTGAAATAGGTTCCGTGATGTCCATGGATACGACATCTGGTGGGTAAGGCTATCTGGCACTTTGGGATTACAGGCAAAGGAAGTCAGGAGCGATCTTTCGACATGCCCCTGGGTTTGTGCTAATTTGCGCCAGAGCTGCCTAAGTTGGGACATGGAGCCCAACAGGCGATCGGGTGCTACTTCCACATTCGCACTCCATAGTAAGTTATTCGGGTGTGTCGGAGCTAGCCATGTTTTTTTTGGGTTTCTGACCATTTATTATACGACCGTTGGGTGAACCATGAGGCTATTGCTCATAGCTGGGTTGCCTGATAATATTTAATAAGGTTGGGGAATGCGAGGCCCCCGTCCGCACTGCCATGAGTACCGACCTAGGTATTCTATGCCTTTTCTAGTTCCAGATGTAGTACAATAAGTCAGACTGAAGCTTTCTCAGGTGTTTGTAGGGGACAGGTATGGGCAGTGTTTGAAAGAGATTGTCATTTTAACTGAGGCAATCCGCTGCAGGAGGGAGATGTGGTGTTTCTTCCACTGGAGTAATAAAGATGTGATTGAGTGGAAGGGGGGGGGGGGAGTTTTCTTGGTATAGGGTTGTGAATTTTAGGGTGATGTGGATCCCTAGATACTTTAAGGCAGCGGTTTTCCAGCTGTTAGAAGTTGGATTTTAAATGAGCGACCTCTGCTTCGGGAATGTTAATGGGTAAGGCCTCTTATTTAGATGTATTCATTTTGTATCCCCAGAGGGCTCCATAGCAGTCTAGTTCCGCGTGCAGGTTCAGAAGGGAGATGTGGGACTGAGTCAGTGTGAGGATGATGTCGTCAGCAAAGAGGGAAATTTTGAACTCTCTATCCCTGACCGATATGCCCCGCACATCTGGGTTACCGCGGATAGACGCGGCTAAGGGTTCAACGCATAATGCAAATAGCAGGGGTGAGAGTGGGCACCCCTGCCGGGTTCTGTTAGCCACTGAGAAAGAGGAAGATAGGGCAAAGGGAGTCCTGACTTGGGTGGAGGGGTTGGAATAAAGATGTCCAATCGCTCATAAGAAGGGCCCTCGAAACCCTATATGGCACAGCGTAGTGCACAGGAAGGGCCACCCAAGATGATCAAAGGCCTTTTTGGCATCCAGGCTAAGTAGCAAGGCTGCCGAGTCCTCCCTGTTCGCCACGTCCACCAGTTCTATCACCTTTCCGGTGTTTTCACCTTCCTGTCTAAGTGGGACAAAGCTCCCCTGATCTTTATGAATAAGAGAGGGAAGGACTACATTCAGGGGGATTGAGAGTAATTTTGTGAAGATTTTAAGGTCGGAGTTCAATAGGGCTATGGGTTTGTAGTTGGTGGATAGGGAGGGGTCTTTGTCTGGTTTTGGAAATAAGGTGATAAAGGATTGCTGCATGTCCGAGGGAATGGGGGTGTCCCGGAGGAAGGCGTTGAAAAGTTTGCACTGGTGGGGGAGTAAAAGAGGGAGAAAGGATTTATAATAGTCATAGGGCAGTCCGTTTGGGCCTGGGGCTTTGTAAGATGGTAGGGATTTAATGGTCTGTTCTATTTCTTCTTCGGTGATCGGTGTGTTAAGGGACAGTAGGTCAGAGGGTTGGAGATGGGGGATACCGAACTGCTCGAGATATTGTCGCATACAGTGGGAAAGGTCTGGAGAGGGGGAGGGGGGTTACTGGGTATGTCAGGATTGTTGTAGAGGTCTGTGAAAAATTCTGTGAAGGTGTGGGCGATCTCTGTTGGGTGAGATAGTAAGTGGCCAGATTTGCTCTTAATCTGGTGTGGTGTCATCATGTGAGAGTTATCCCGTAGCTTCTTTGCCAAGAGGGAGTGCGCTTTATTACCCTTGTCGTAAAACAATTGTTTCAGTCTGATCAGCGCTTTTTCTACGCGGCCTAGTGCCAGGTCGCTGAGGGACGCACGTAGGTTAATTATCTTTTTAAAGAGAGACAAGGTAGGGGTAAGTTGTAACCGATGTTCCAGGACCCGATGCTCCCTCTCTGTCCGTAATTTTGTGGCCACAGCATCTTTTTTTCATGGTGGAGGACAATGCCATGCATCCACCTCCGGAGGACTGCCTTATGGGCTTCCCAAAGTGTGGGGAGAGATAAATCTGGGGCGTTATTCTCCGCAAAGTAGAATTTCAGTGTAGAGTTTAATTCCTCTCCTGCGGGGAGGTGTTGGAGGAGAAATGTGTTTAGCGTCCAGTTATAGGGTCTATGGTTGGGGGCGTCTAGGTCTAGTGTGAGCAGGATAGGGACGTGATCCGACCATGAGATAGGAAGTATTTGTGCTGTGCGTGTTATTCTTCTAAGTGTGGAGTTATTGATGAAAGAATAGTTGATACAGGAATGTGTGCAATGAGGGGGATGAGTAAAAGGTAAACTGCTGATCATCTGGGTGTAGAGCCCTCCAGGCATGGAGGTCGCATGTATCCCTGCAGGCTCTTGTGGTGTCTGGATGGAGGGGTATGCAGGGCCTGGGAGGGTTGGAAATTCCAGTGAGAAATCTGAGGAAGCAGGGGATCCCAGGATCCGTCCCATGGACCCAGGGATCTGAGGCTGTCCTCAGCAGCCTCGGGAATGCGTCCGTACACTGTGTGTACTGTTGGGGGGGGGGGGGGGTCAATCATGGCGGCCTGCAGTCCGCATTGCGAGGCCTCTGGGGAGGTGGGTGATTTGGGGGGTCTCACCGCTCCGGAGTGCAGTGCGGTGTCCATGGGGCCCGGTGCAGCAGCCAGCGGGGGACCTGTGGGGGGACCGATGAGTTGTGTGGGCTGAGGGGGAGAGCTGCATGGAGGTCTGGGAGCAGGAGGCATAGGCGTCCGGCGCCATCTTGTCCGCTCCGCCTGGTGTCATGTCCGGCGGGTAAAAGAAGGTATGGAGGTTCGTGGAGGAGCCCGGTGGGGGCTGCGCTGTGCCCCCCGAGCTTTAGACGAGCGGGTGGTCCTTGATCTGCCCATGTAGGTGCTGTGGATCTTCCCCAATTGTGCCGAATTTGCTGCGGGTTGAGAGAGCTGGGAGATTAGGCACCCATCTAGGTCGGCTTCCGGTCACGCCCCCGACTCTTTTATTATTCTTATCTCTAAATTGTACAAATGAAACACCCCCTACCCATCCTGGTAAATTTTCAATGTTGGTAATATCTTAGGGTTGTCATTTTTGTCCACTTTGCCAACCCAGCTGCAATATGCACCAGGGTGGATTTGATTTAAATCATAATTTTTGAAGAGCACCTGTCATCTCTGTCCCGCAGCGGCTCCTCCTCTGACCCGCTGTGACTCACCGACAGTTACATTCACTTTAATGGGACGGCTGGTGATGCGGCGGTGACACAACAAGGTGAGGGACGTGGCGGCAGCAGGTGAGTGGATGCCCGCTAACAGGCGCTGCCATGGTGGATCTGAAATGACAGGTGCTCTTTAAATGTAAGGACTTATTCTTGCTGGTAGTTAGAATCTTTAATATTTGCAAACAAAATGAAGGTTTTCTAATTAGAATAATAAGCTGTCAGGTTAGTAAAACAGCGATATCAGAACCGATTTTAGGTTAATCACACATAGTTGGAGAACTACTCAAGATCTTTTATTTAAATAAAACAAAATAACATTGCCAGTGCATGTGATCTCAGCTTGCAGAACTTGGATCCATTGAATGAGTTTACCAAAAATGTAAATATTGCAGAATATACAGACTCATATTACATAACTAAGTTCAATTTCTTGCTGAATAAACTGAATTATAAATGTATTGTAATGTAGCATGTATAAATAGAAAACTATCTTAAGATATATAATTATATATATTTATTTATTTATTTATTTTTTTAATGAAAATGCATTTGAAGTAAAAAATAAAATAAATTTGATAGAAATAATTAAAAAAAAAAAAAAACATTTAAAGCGGAGTTCTGCTTAAAAAAAAAAAAAAAATAGTCAGTAGCTACAAATACAGGCTGCTGACTCTTAATAATCAGACACTTACCTGTCCCAGGGTCCAGCGGAAGCGGGGAACGAAGGCCCTCTCATCCCCCCCTCCCTCTGCGGCGCCGGCATTGTAAATGTGGTCGCCCCGGCTGTGACTTTACAGCTGGGCACCCACTGCGCAAGCCGTGCCGTGACTGGCCGGGGCAATCATCTGGGACCTGTGACGTATCCCAGATTGCAGAGAGGGAGGGAGGAGAGGTGATCTCCATTCTGGTGCGCCGGGAGGAAGTCGAAGCTGGGACCCTAAAAAGAGGGTATCCGCTCCCCCCCCCCCCCCCCCGATAAAAAATGACATTCCAAATGTGGCAACTTAAAGCGGAAGTTCCTTTTTTAGGTGGAACTCCGCTTTAAATAAGAAAACTCCAATGTTTTTTATTTTTTTTTTAAATCCTCCCTAATATGCACTATTCATAACACCACGTAACATCCCCCCCACTTCAGACCAAAAAAAAAAGGGAATTCTCGTGCAAGTCCAGAAGACGTGTCGGAAGTCAGCAGAGTCAGACACTCATCTCCAGCAATGGGAAGAAATCTCTGTATAAATGTTATGCAACCTCTGTGGCGTCAAATAAATTTAATGCAACAGTTTAAAATGGATCGCTCTATTCCTACCATCAACGGTGATGAGGGCTGTTCCCACTTCTCTTCCCAGTCTTTATCATCAATATCTGGGACATCTGCCTGCCTTTTGGAATGAAGACTCCCTCATGACTTCTGTGTACACTGGAATGGCCTTATGAATCTCAGATAATGGGGCAGGGGTGTCAAACTCAATTTCATTGTGGGCCGCATCAGAATTATGATTGTCCTCAAAAGGGCCAGTTGTATCTGTAAGATTAGATGTCCAGCGCATCCCCTCCTCTTACATTAGATGTCAAGAGCCACCACACCAACAGAAGTTGAGTTCCCCACTCTCCATTACATCACAGTGCACCCCCCTTTCCTTATGCTGCTGCTGGGAAGAAGCTGGATGCATTGCTTGAAAGCAGAAAGTAGGGGTCTGGAGGAGGGCTGGAGCTTTCTTGCAGCTGCAGGAGAGGTGCGAGGGCCACATGAAATGGTCTGGAGGGCCGGATTCGGCCCGCGGGCCTTGTGTTTGACACCTGTGGGTTAGACAAAGAATGTTTCCCCGCGGTAAGGTCACCAGAAGCAGTGAGATCTAATTGTAGGGTGCTAAATTGGGAATGGTAGGCATGGTGGAGCTGCAGATATAGGAAGAAGAGGGAGTTGGGGAGTCCAAATTGATGCCTCAGGCTGTCAATGGGTAGCAATGTATCCGGGGCACAAATATGACCAAGGGTTTTGATGCCCCTAGATGCCCAGACATTCAGAATAGGAATCGACTAAAATTTCTGTTAAACCAAAGGGGGGTATGGGAGGACCAATAGGAGAACGTGCAGAGCGTTTGAACAAGGTCAGCTGCCATGCTTTTTTTAACCAGTTCCCATCCAACCTATAACAAAATGACAGCTGGGCGGGCCTCTCGTCGATCTGGTTGGAAGTCATATAACGCTCTCTAGACTGCGCCTATCTCAACCTTCATGGTATCCGAGAGACCACGAGAAAAAAGCAGCCACGAGGGCCTCAATGTTCCAAGCAGCCTCTGCTGCCAGAGTACGGAATTCAATGGCGTAATCGGCAACAGTTCTCGTACTCTGTTGGATATGAGGCACTTGGCAGCAGAAGCGGAGCGTGCAGGAACATCAAATACCCTGAGTTTGTGGCCTCCCTTAAAAGGGTAACTCAAGACAACAGGTTTTTGCGTCTCCCATAGAGGGTTTACCCAGGCTAAGGCTCTCTCAGAAAGCAAAGATATCACGAAACCTACTTTGCTTCTGTCCATGGGAAATCCCTGGGGCAGCATCTCAAAGTCTATCTCGACCCGGTTGAGAAACCCTCTGCATTGGACTGAATTGCCCCCAAATTGCTGGGGAAGTGGAGCGGAACCAGACATGCCTCTTATAGAGGTAATACTTGAGGCGGGTGCCTGCACAGAGACTGGTGCAGCAGCAGGGACGGCCAGAAACACAGGTTGTACCTGAGCAGCCACAGTGAGAGACAGCGGAAGCCAAAGCGTTCGACTCGCTCTTATGGGATTACCTCTGTTTTGTGCTGACCTGTTAGGGCTTTAAAACCCACTTCATGCCCTGGATCCACGCTCTGTATTTCTCGCCGCCAGCCTCAGTTAAGTACGCAGGGTTGGGCTTGTCAAAGATGACCACCTGAGAAGACGCATATGGACTGAGCTCCGGCCGACCGTCCTATTCTAACGGCTATTCCCCTGCAGACTGTACCTTACAACCTGCCACAACTAACGGGAGAGAGACCGAGCCTGTGATGACCAAAGGTAAAGGTACTCCGGCATTCTGCAAATCCACTACCGCAGGCAAAGTTAAGCACCAGCTGAACCCTGCTCCCGCCCCCTCGGCCCACATGGCATCCCAGATGGAGGAATCCGACCCCGCTCTCTCGCAATCTAACTTCACTGCACTTGTGCAGGCGATAGTTACCTGCCAGTCCACCCTAACGGGTAAAATTGAGTCCGTGCAACTTGATATTAGCCTCATCAGAAGGGACATGGACTCTTTCCGTGCCAGGCTGGCCGAGACTGAGCGGTGCATGGGAGACTCAGAAGATACACTGCGGGACCATTCAACCTCCCTTCACACGCTACAGACCAGAATGAAGCTGCTGGAAAATAGAGCAGAGGACGCGGAGAACCGTAACCGAAGGAATAACCTTCGTGCAGTGGGGCTGAGGGGGTGGAGGGCACGGATCCCCCAGCCTTCACAGAGCACCTCCTGCGCACCCTCCTGCCTCGTTCGCAGTTCTCGCCATTTTTCGTAGTGGAGAGGGCACACAGAATGCCTGCTACCCGAGGAATCCCGGGAGCTCCTCCACGTACATTCATCCTCCGCCTCCTTAATTTTAGAGACCGAGATCTGGTCCTCCGGGAAGCCAGGAAGATTGCTGCTCTGAATTACATGGGAGCGCGCCTCATGATTTTTCCGGATTACTCGATTGACACGCAAAAACTCAGACGATCCTTCGATCAGGTCAAGTTAAATCTCCGGAACAGACATATTAAATACAGTATGTTGTTCCCGGCCCGGCTGAGGGTGCAGGATGGCGAAACGGTGAGTTTCTTCACCTCACCAGAAGAGGCTTCACAATGGCTGGAAGCTCTGCCCAGAGGATGATCCTGTTCGTAACTTACCCCTTACTGTTTTGTTATCTTTCACACCCTTTGTTATATGCTAGGTTTCCCAGGCGCTATGGACGAGTCCTCCTGAAGTGACTTGCTGCCATGTCGCAGGCAAAATTTCCCACACTACCTGACACCTTACTATGAGCCTGCAGCCTAAGGCGTACTAGATCCCGTGGCCGCCATGGAAGATCCTAGCAAACTAGACCGTTCACAGGAGCTTGGAGTGATGCCGCTCCTGAACCAGTTAGTAACCAGTTCAGTTAAAGACTGTGCCCCCGGCCCTGTCCGGAAGAAATATTGAATCTGCAGGGCCCGTTTATCCTGAAGCTAGGTCAAGCCGGACTCTATGTGCTAGGACTACGGTACTCATGGGGTTCCATTTTACACGTACCTCCTCCATGGCAGTTGCCAGGGGTCTATGTTTCAGGGGGAGGACACACCGAAGTTTGGGGGGTGTTGTCGGGGGGGGGGGTTTATGGTGTACATCATACCTCTTTAGCTTTGGTATTTTACCACTGTAGCGCTGGTAGATTTGCGATCTACCATCTGATAGGTAAATTTAGTAAATTGCTCGTTAGGGGAAGTTAGATTTGCCTCTGTTCCAGCTTGGCTGATGTTGCATGTGTTTCCATACTGGGCCGATGGGTGTCGTTGTTACTATGGGCTAGTGTTGGAAAGGCAACGTGTCAAAGCGTATGGATGCTCTTCTGTCCCGGAGACAACTCGGTGGAGGTGGTCCTCCAAGAGGGATTCTGGGAGAGGGTATTTATGGGGCAGACGCCATGTTTTAGGGTCGTTTTACAGCCACCTGCTGGCCCTCCTGGCCGACAGGTATGCGTTAGAGTGCTACCCCGTGGTCCTCTGTTCCGGAGGCCCGCGTCGCTGTGGCGCATGGGTGGGCCCAGAAGCTTGTCTGGGGCCTACCACAGCAGCCGAGGAATAGGTCCTGAGCTGTCTATCCAGAGTGAAGAAGCTGGACAACCGAGGAGATCCCAGGGGAGGACCTGTCATGGAAGGATCATGCGTAGTGCTGGTCTGGAGAGGGGCCTGGTGACTCGGTTGGAGGACGTATCCTAAAGTAACTTTATAGCATAGTGTTGCCGGGTTTGGCTTAAAGGTTCAAGCACTGGGACTGACATTCACCGCAAAACCAATACATCCTGTGGCAGAGGATCGTACGGGTTCATCCCAAGCAAGTCTGTGGCAGAGACTTTTGTTCGTGCTACGTACTGGCTGCTAGGCAAGTGAGGGAGGCCTATCCAGGCGAGCAAAGAGTGTGTCCCACAAGGGGAGCGCATTCTTCTGTAATATTCAACTCTAAAGGACATTTGTCAAGAATCCCACAGAGAGGTATTTTCGCTTTCCCTGCAGTTTCCCTTCTGCCTCTTTCCTGCTACTTCCTTCGTTAATTGTTCAATAAAGCATTGAAAACGTACTCAAGTGTTGGTGCTTGTATCGTCCGGAGGTAAACTCAACGGAACCCTAGACCCGGTGCCGGTGAAACAGAGGGAAGGAGAGTGAAGGTAACAAGCCCGCTTAAACCAGCAGCTCCGCCGAGAGTTATAGCTACACCACCTTAATTTTTTATGTATTTCATGATCAGGTCGGTTGCAGTTGTGTGGTTGTGCGTTTCCGCCACTAGGTGGCGAGGGAGCCCTACCTCCCTATATGTTACTGATGATTATTACATTGCCTCCACCGAAAGTAATATATTTTTATGTATCGATGATCCGATATCACTGGTTATGTTATAGAAATCTATGATGGCTCCGCTGACCATTTTTTCTTGGAACGTTCATGGTCTGAACTCCGAGATTAAATGATCACTGGTTTTCACCTATGTTGAGAAAATACTCACCGCAGATATGTATACTCCAGGAGACTCACTTGGTAGGGAGCAGGACGCTGGCCTCCGGAAGCCTTGGGTAGGCTCCTATTATCACTCCACTTACTCCGCCTTTTCTAGAGGGGTCAGCGTCCTGGTCCACAAGTCCCTCCAATTTACCCTCCTAGACCCAGAGGGAAGGTATGTGATAATCCATGCTACCTGTGACAAGCTTGAGCTGCTCATTGTCGGTCACTATGTACCCCCCCCAGCCAAAATGGCGACCTTGCACAAATTAACCCCACTGTTGGCACTCTACCCTGGGGCTGGGGTATTATTAGCTGGGGATTTCAACATGACTCCCGATCCCATTCTAGACAGATTCAATGCAGGCAGGACACACGACTCTCCCTTATCACGGTGGACGGAACTGTATGGGCTGCAGGATGTATGGCGGTGGAAACACCCGGGGGACAAACAATATACATGCCACTCTGCCACATATGCCTCCTTTTCCAGAATAGACCTGATACTCGCGGATGGCTCGCTGCTCTCCCGCACTCGGGGTGGAGATTTTGCTCCGGGGCATCTCAGACCACGCTCCACTGCTGCTGAAGCTCGTCGCGGGCTCGTCTTCTGGCCCTGCCCTGTGGCGGTTATCAGGATATTGAGTAACAGATGAGCATGTGGCCCCCGGGGTGGCGGTAGAGCTGGGGGCCTTCTGGGGACATAACCTGGGTACACCTGACCCGCCGATGCTGTGGGATGCCTACAAGGCATATACCCGGGGACAATATCAAGGCACTATTGCCATAGTCAGAAAGGACTCCAGGTTGGCACTGGAGGCTGCGGAAACAAAGGCTCTACGGCTGGAGACTGCATATGTATATGATAGAGATGAGGCAACATATGCTGCTCTGCAAGCTATGCATAGGGAGATCTCCCTACTGAGAATTGAGGCTAGCAGGAAACTACTACTGAGTCAAGCACAATGGATATTTGAACAGGGAGAAAGAACAGGCAGGTTACTATCATGGCTGGCCAAAGAACAAACCTCAATCTCCCACATAGCTAATGTTAAACATGAACAGGGCAGCCTGCTCTCTGACCCCCAACAAATTTAATGCTAGGTTCGCGAGTTATTACGAGACCTTATACACCTCCAGAGCTAACTTTACCCCTGAAGCCCTAAATTTATTTCTGGATCACATAGATTTCCCAGCGCTCTCCGACTTGGACTGTGCCACACTGGACAGCCCTATAACCTTCAAAGAGGTTCAGGCTCCTGGGGCCTCTCTCCAAACAGCCAAAATCCCGGGCCCGGACGGACTACCGGCGGAGTTTCACGAAACTAACGCCGAGCTGGTCACTCCGCGGTTCCACACCTTGTTGCTGTCCATGCTGGAGGAGGGGTGTCTCCTACCCACCATGTCCGAGGCAGTGATTGTTGTAATCCCTAAACCTAATAAAGATCCAGACCTCTGTTCATTGTATCGCCCGATCCCGCTACTTAATGTAGGTGCCAAAATTGTTACCAAAATCCTTGCAAATAGACTTAACTCAGTAATCCTAACCCTAGTCCACGGCGATCAATCGAGCTTCATGCCAGGCAAGGGCACTGATTTAAAAACATACTCCGCCTATATACACATATTTCCCTGGCAGCCACCGAAGAGTCACAGGGGGCAGTAGCTTCATTGGATGCTCTGTCGAATGGGAATTCCTCTGGTGGGTCCTTGAGAGATTTAATATTGGCCCCAAATACATCTCTTGGATAAAGCTACTATATCAACGACCCACAGCCAGGGTGCGAACCAACGGCCTCCTCTCCTCCAGCTTCTCCCTGGGGTGGGAGTACGAGACAGGGCTGCCCTCTTTCCCCGGGTCTATTCGCCCTATCCATAGAACCCCTGGCCATCCTCTTGCAGGCCTCCATGACTGTTGGGGGACTACAGGTGGGCCCATTGACTGATAAAGTCTCCCTTTATGCCAACGATACTCGCCTATACCTCCCTGACGCGTCCACATCCCTAGAGGAGGCCCTAAGACTTATTGACAACTACGGCTCCTTTTCTGGCATCCAAATTAATTGGGACAAGTCCATACTCTTCCCCCTCTCCCAGGCGGCCTATCCCTTAATGACACATACACCCTTAAAATCCACCACAAAATTTTGATATTTGGGAATAGAGGTTCAGAGGGATCCTAAGCTATACCTTGTAGATAATATATACCCGGTGCTCCAGAGTCTCATCACTAAATGCCAAGCCTGGAAGTCCCTGCCCCTGACACCGGTTGGTAGGATCAACCTACTCAAAATGACGTTCCTGTCCATATTCCTATATGTCTTTCGTAACACCCGTGTCCCTATTCCAGACTCCTTTTTTCGGAAGGTAGACCAGACAGTGAACGCCTTCATTTGGGCCGGAGCCACCCCTAGAGTCGCAAAAACTACCCACCAGCTGCCCCCCTCTCTTGGGGGACTTGCACTTCCCTGCTTCAAGCAGTATTAGTGGGCGGCAGTGTTGGTGACGGTGGTGGTTTACCCAAACACGCTCCAACCCGGTGGTGAATTTAGAGGCGGCAATCCTGGGCTCATACGCGGCACTAAGCAACCTAGTTTTTAGAGGCCCGAAAGTACACCCAGAAATCGCAACCCCAATGCCAACTACAGTTCGAGTGTGGTCGCAAGTATCAGCTAAACTAAACAAACCCGCCACCATCTCGACCCTATACACCACTATGGGGGAACCCAAAACTGAGCCACTTGCAATCTGTCCCTGATCAAGCCTTATCTATCTGTGACAGAGCGGCATCAAATACACACAAGCAGCTGTTGGTGTTTTATGCAACATTTTATGCCAGAAAGGCGATCCTCCTTAATTGGAAGCAACCAGATCCTCCCTCGGTCTGGCAGTGGAAAGCCCTAGTTGACTCCATCCTTCCCCTACACAAACTCACCTATATGAGTCGCAAATGTCCCCAAAAAAATTGACAAAATCTGGGGTAGCTGGGCAAAGAGCTGAACAATGGGAGGGACAACGGGATGCACAGAGAAAGGGAGAGTGGATCTATGTTGGAGAATCTGAAAGAAAGGGACCCATTGGCCACCAGGGAAGGGTGCCCTCACCCCCCCCCCCCCCCTTCCCTCTCCTTGATGAATCCTTAAAAATGTGTGGCCTCTTCTCTGGCCATCCCTGCCCCCCCCCCCCCCCCCACCTTCTTGATTTTGTTGTCGGAATGTCCGATCAATGTCCGACCCTGTGTACAATGCATTTGTCTGAAGACATCATTTCCAAACCAGTTCTTACCAGACCTTATCTATCCTGTGGTCATTGTGACAAACAAGACCCTAAAATAAAGGTATTCCTTGTGTCAGCTATTTTAAAGTTTTAGCCATGTTAAGGCGCATTTGTGAGGTCAGGCACTGATGTTGGACAAGAAGGCCTGGCTCGCAGTCTCCGCTCTAATTCATCCCAAAGGTGTTCTATCGGGTGGAGGTCAGGACTCTGTGCAGGCCAGTCAAGTTCCTCCACCCCAAACTTGCTCATCCATGTCTTTGTGGACCTTGCTTTGTGCACTGGTCCACATCGTTTGGTGGAGGGGGAATTATGGTGTGGGGTTTGTTTTTCAGGGGTTGGTCTTGGCCCCTTAGTTCCAATGAAGGGAACTCTTATGCCGCGTACACACGACCGGTTTTGCCATCGGAATAAACTCTGACGGTTTTTCCGACGGAGTTTGGACGGAGTTCCGCTCAAGCTGTCTTGCATACACACGATCACACCAAATTCCGACCGTCCAGAACGAGGTGACGTACAACACGTACGACGGCACTAGAAAAAGGAAGTTCAATAGCCAGTGCGCCACCCTTTTGGTCTCCTTCTGCTAATCTCATGTTAGTAGAAGTTTGGTGAGAGACGATTCGCACTTTTCAGTCCGTTACTGCTCTTCAGTTTGTGCTTGTTTGGATTTGTATCTGCTTTTCAGTGCGTGTAGTCCGTTCGTATCTGTTTCTCAGTGCATTCTTGTCTGCTCGTTTCTGATTTTCAGGTCGCTCTTCACAGGCCTTGCTGTTCTTCAGTGCGTTCTGTTCATTCGTTCTGACCAGCCGACCTTTTTGAAGCCATGTTGTGGGTATGTACTCATCGTAGAGTTCGTGCTGTGCGGGGGCTTGGTGTTGGGGTTCATACTTTGACCCAAGCCCAGTCCATGAACAGGGTGGGGAGGAGTTCAAGGACCAAGAATTGGTTACTCCAGCGTGACCAGTTCTGTCATATGCCTTTGCTTCGTGAGATCCAGGAGAATAATCCTGATGATTTCAGGAATTTTCTCCGGATGACAGACCCCGTTTTTCACCGTCTGTTGGCTTTGCTGACCCCTTATATTATGAAGCAGAATACCTGCATGCGGCAAGCCATCACTCCGGAGCAGAGGCTAGTCGCCACCTTGCGGTACTTGGCGACGGGGAGAAGTCTGCAGGACCTCAAGTTCTCTACAGGCATCTCCCCCCAGGCTCTGGGGATCATTATCCCAGAGACCTGCTCTGCTATCATTCAGGTCCTGCAGAAGGACTATATTAGGGTAAGATTTCTCCTTTAACATCACATTCTATGTATTTAATGTTTGCTAATGTATTGTATTTCTTTCATCATTCCCTAATTACGATGATTGTAATATGCTGTGAATGTCCCCTTTGTCCTCATGCATGCTGTAATCTTTTAATGCTCCTTTTTTGTCCTTCATGCATATTTGCCTTCACTAACCTCCCCAGCATGCTATCCTGGGCCCATACACACCTAGCCTAGTCACTTAACAATGTATTTTGTCAGCTCCATAGTAGTGCTTTACCCTAAACACCCCCTAAAATGTGTCCAAATGTTATTGTTGTCATGAAATTCAGGCAGAGTGGCATAGGCTTTTTTTTTTGGGGGGGTCCCAAACTCAGCTCGAACCCTCCCTCCCCCCCCAAAAAAAATTTGACAATGGGCCATCAGAGGGGGTGAGGAATCTGATAAGTGGGCCTTATATTTTTATCTTAAAATACTCCTTAAAATAAATGTTATACTGATGTTGGCCAATAATGTTTGTGTCTAATCTGCTTGCAATGTTATGTGCAAAATGGATGGGATTTGAAATTTATATTCTCGCCAACACATCAATTATGTTCTTCATTTGTTGTTCCATAACATTCAGTTTCTTCCTTTTGATGTCGATTTCACCATTCCACATCATGATGTCGTGGATGAGCCTTTGGGCGCTGTCACTTGTGAAATGTTCCCGTTGCTGTTCAACAACCAGCACATCACCTAAAAAATGGATTAAAAACATGTATTATAAATATGCAGGCATACATATATTACCTGAAGCTGGGGTGTCAGATACTCACCTGTTTGGGTGGCAATCTCTCCCACTTCCTCCACCTCTCCTTCCTCCAGATCCTCAGGGTGTCTTGGGCTGATTTCCCCTTCTTGGTGATGTGGGGGGTCCCTGGTGTCCTCTGAGTGGTGTCCGAGTCTTTTCTCCCCTATAAGAATGTAACAAAAGGTATACTTAGCACACAGATATTTGAGTCCAGAAAAAAAGAATATGAAACATTGCTGGGAAGTGGGGTACAATGGTTTGTTTTGGGCAGAATTCCAAGCTGAAGACATGATTTTTTTACCTTACCAAAGCTGGAATACTTACCTTTTTCGGACAATTATCACACATGGAGACACCCCAAGTATCCACTGGAGCACCTGTGTGGGACACCCTAAAAAGTTAGTTCTTGTGTCCCACACTAGTGCTCCTGAGTCAAGATGTGTAAACAGCTGCTGAGTGTCCTCTCGTTACATTACAAGCTTGCATTTCATTCTAGTTACAAACACATCTAGACAGCAATGTACAAAACTTAATTTTATACAAATAGGCATGACCAAACGTATTTAACCTGTATTTGCCCAAAACATCGTATTTAATGAGCGAACGATGTCTGCCCAAAACATCGTATTTAATGAGAGAACAATGTTTCCTACGACCAATTACTGTGCCCACGAACATGAAAGTCGCCATTTTAAACTGTACAACAATAAAGAAAAGCACGTGGCACAGCATGCAAGTAATAATAGTGATATGAACACACGACAAGTACTTACTTTTTAAGAAGCACTCTCTTTATTCTTCTGTACTGATCCGGCTCCCTCAATTTAAGGTCTGACCAGCTTTTCCTTAATTGCTCCTTGGAGGGTTGTACCCCAGAATTCTGCCGCAGACTCTTCACAACTTTAGTCATGACCTTGGCCTTGCACAAATTAGGGTTGGAGTACGGTCGACGCTTCCCATCATAGTCGTTCCTCCGCAAGATGTCCACCATCTCCACCATCTCTTCAAAGGCCATAAATCTTCTCCTCCAGGATCGGGTCGTTTCGGGCTCTGGGCTTTCCTCCTCCTCGTTACTGGAATAATTTCCACACACCTGCTGTGTCTCCGCCATGTTGCTCCTACTGCGCACCAAAGAGAGAAGGGGCGGGGGATATTCGAGAAAGAACGTCAGGGGCGGGCGACGTGGAGGAGGGCCAACACTTCCTCTGTGAGGCAATTCTTGTTGAGGCCCTTCAGAAGGGGGCCAGCTGACTGAGAACAGCCATGTATATGAGCTTGCCCATACTCCTTCTCCTCCTCCTGCCACAAGTCCACCACCAGAGCCACAGCCTCCAAGGAAGGCTGCAGGGAAGCGTGGAGGGAAGGCTGCAGTGAAGAGAACAAAGTGATGACCTGGCTTCAGGCTGGTCTGACAGAAGACGCAGGCTGGTGTAGTACCACAGCCTGGGGACATAGATATCATCTGCTGCTGGTCCTGATCTCTGGGAGTCCTGGACCAGATTGTGCTCAAAATTATATGGACTCCTCAAGCTAACAATTTTATTTTCCACAGACTTGATGTCTGCCCTGCGGGCCAAAAGGCTTCGCAAATTCCAAAAGTTTCTCCAGCGTTGCCTTCCTCTTTATTTTGTTAACCAGAATAAATGGATATTTTATTTTTGGGAAATAATTGCCTATGTGTTTTTCTTAAAATAGGACAGTTTGTGATTAGGCAGGTACATTTCAAAAATACAATGTCTAATTAACAAGGGACACCGACCAGCCTCCTTGAGGTTCAAAAAATACAAGATAATGTTATTGTGGTAATTTACCACACACAAAAAAAAAAAAAAAAATTTGGAGATCATTGGAAAATAATTTTTCAATAATCCAAGAAAAAAGGAGATCTTGATGAAATAAAAAAAAATAAAAAAAAAATAAAAGATTATTCATGAGATCACGAGAAATAAAGAAATACGTTTGTGAGAACTCTGTGAATATGAGCAGCAAAACAACTTAATTCTTCTAGCATTATAAAGCACAAAAGAATGCACTGCATTAAAAGATCACAGAATTCGCATCGTGAGGAATGTTCTATCTCCATTACGAACGCTAGTTTTACCAGACCGAGTGCTTCCGCCTCGTACTTGCTTCAGAGCATGCGTTGTTTTTGGTCTGTTGGAACAGCATACAGACGAGCGGTTTTATCGATAGTAATTAGTTCTGTCTGAAAATTTTAAAACATGTTCTATATTTAAGTCCGTCTGAATTTTCGGCGGGAAAAGTCAGATGGGGCGTACACACGATCGGAATATACGAAGAAAAGCTCCCATCGGACTCCTTCTGACGGAAATTCCGCTTGTGTGTACGCGGCTTTAGGGCGTCAGCATACCAAGACATTTTGGACAATTTCATGCTCCCAACTTTGTGGGAACAGTTTGGGGATGGCCCCTTCCTGTTTCAACATGACTGCGCTTCTGGAAGAATGGTCAAATATTTCCATAGACACACTCCTAACCCTTGTGGACGGCCTTCCCAGAAGAGTTGAAGCTGTTATAGCTGCAAAGGGCGGGGCCAACTCAATATTGAACCCTACGGACTAAGACTGGGATGCCATTAAAGTTCATGTGTGTGTAAAGGCAGCCGTCCCATTATTTTGGGCAATAAAGTGTATTTATCTATCTATACAGTATGTCACAAAAGTGAGTACACCCCTCACATTTTTGTAAATATTTTATTCTATCTTTTCATGTGACAACACTGAAGAAATGACACTTTGCTACAATGTAAAGTAGTGAGTGTACAGCTTGTATAACAGTGTAAATTTGTTGTCCCCTCAAAATAACTTAATGTCTAAACCGCTGGCAACAAAAGTGAGTACACCCCTAAGTGAAAATGTCCATATTGGGCCCAATTAGCCATTTTCCCTCCACCGGTGTCATGTAACTCGTTAGTGTTACAAGGTCTCAGGTGTGAATGGGGAGCAGGTGTGTTAAATTTGGTGTTATTGCTCTCACTCTCTCATACTGGTCACTGGAAGTTCAACATGGCACCTCATGGCAAAGAACTCTCTGAGGATCTGAAAAAAAGAATTGTTGCTCTACATAAAGATGGCCTAGGCTATAAGAAGATTGCCAAGACCCTGAAACTGAGCTGCAGCACGGTGGCCAAGACCATACAGCGGTTTAACAGGACAGGTTGCACTCAGAACAGGCCTCGTCATGGTCGACCAAAGGAGTTGAGGTCACGTGCTCAGCGTCATATCCAGAGGTTGTCTTTGGGAAATAGACATATGAGTGCTGCCAGCATTGCTGCAGAGGTTGAAGGGGTGGGGGGTCAGCCTGTCAGTGCTCAGACCATACGCCGCACGCTGCATCAAATTGGTCTGCATGGCTGTCGTCCCAGAAGGAAGCCTCTTCTAAAGATGGTTCACAAGAAAGCCCACAAACAGTTTGCTGAAGACAAGCAGGCTAAGGACATGGATTACTGGAACCATGTCCTGTGGTCTGATGAGACCAAGATAAACTTATTTGGTACAGATGGTGACAAGCGTGTGTGGCGGCAACCAGGTGAGGAGTACAAAGACAAAAATGTGTCTTGTCTACAGTCAAGCATGGTGGTGGGAGTGTCATGGTCTGGGGCTGCATGAGTGCTGCCGGCACTGGGAAGCTACAGTTCATTGAGGGAACCATGAATGCCAACATGTACTGTGACATACTGAAGCAGAGCATGATCCCCTCCCTTCAGAGACTGGGCCGCAGGGCAGTATTCCAACATGATAATGACCCCAAAAACACCTCCAAGATGACCACTGCCTTGGTAAAAAAGCTGAGGGTAAAGGTGATGGACTGGCCAAGCATGTCTCCAGACCTAAACCCTATTGAGCATCTGTGGGGCATCCTCAAACGGAAGGTGGAGGAGCGCAAGGTCTCTAACATCCACCAGCTCTGTGATGTCATCATGGAGGAGTGGAAGAGGACTCCAGTGGCAACCTGTGAAGCTCTGGTGAACTCCATGCCCAAGAGGGTTAAGGCAGTGCTGGAAAATAATGGTGGCCACACAAAATATTGACACTTTGGGCCCAATTTGGACGTTTTCACTTAGGGGTGTACTCACTTTTGTTGCCAGCGGTTTAGACATTAATGGCTGTGTGTTGAGTTATTTTGAGGGGACAACAAATTTACAACAAATTTATACAAGCTGTACACTCACTACTTTACATTGTAGCAAAGTGTCATTTCTTCAGTGTTGTCACATGAAAAGATAGAAGAAAAGATTTACAAAAATGTGAGGGGGCACTCACTTTTGTGAGATACTGTATATGTATGTATGTATATATGTGTGTGTGTGTGTGTGTGTGTGTGTGTGTGTGTGTGTGTGTGTGTGTGTGTGTGTATGTATGTATGTATATATATATATATATATATATAGGCAGGTCCATAAATATTGGGACAGTGACACAATTCTAATCTTTTTGGCTCTATACACCACCACAATGGATTGAAATGAAATGTGCTTTAACTGCAGACTTTAAGCTTTAATTTGAGGGTATTTACATCCAAATCAGGTGAACGGTGTAGGAATTACAACAGTTTGTATATGTACCTCCCACTTTTTAAGGGACTAAAAGTAATGGGACAGATTAACAATCATCCATCAAACTTTCACTTTTTAATACTTGGTTGCAAATCCTTTGCAGTCAATTACAGCCTGAAGTCTGGAACGCATAGACATCACCAGACGCTGGGTTTCATCCCTGGTGAACTTGTTCGTTTCATTCAAAGATTAGAATTGTGTCGATGTCCCAATGTTTATGGACCTGACTGTATGTCTATCTATATATATATATACTGCATGTGAGTGTATACATAGTGAGAGGCCCGCCATATCCCCCCCCCCCCCCCCCGTTAGGCAGCGCTAGGGCTCTCCAATCAGCAGGGAGCATGACCTTTGCTAATTGCAGAGCTGTCTGCCTGACTTGGCATTGAACGTGTTGGATCTATGCAGAGAGACCGCTGCTTGCAAGACACACTATCATAGTTATCTCTGTGGACTACAAAACACCTCCCCTATGTTATAGGGAAAAAATTGGAGGGGGGGTTGTTCTGTAGCCGTGTCTTACAGGGATAACACTGTTCCATAGCTACAGTAACGTTGTCACCCCAGGACAGGAAGTGTGATACTAAAATGATCCAGATGAAAAGGGCGGAAAAAGAAAAACAAATGCAGCCACCAAATCTAAGGACCGGTAAGCTTGCAGTACATTTTTGTTCATCAAAACAAAAGGTGTGCAACATCTTACAGTTAGTCTTCTATAGTGAGAAAGAAAGGCTTCCCCCCTCCGCCCCCCGCAGGCAGCAGAGAAGGAGTTTTGCTCTCTGTTTTGGAAGCAGTGGACGCTCTGCAGAGATTCAACACACGCCTCGCTGAGTAAAGGATGATAGCTCTGCAATTAGCAAAGCTTGTGCTCCCTGCTGATTGGAGAGCTCTAGCAAGAGGCGTCTCGGGCCTAGGAAGTCCCAAACTTCCTATTTTCCTTGAATTAGGGATGGAGGCACATCCTATATGTGCCTCATATAAAGTCCCACAACACTTCCCATTGTTCTTGTATTAGGGATGGAGGTCCTGTGACTGGATTGACAGCCCTTCTTTTTCCATGTCATCCGGGTGTGATATGATCAAGTCCCTGACATTTACCCATTATGTCCGGGCTTGTGACTTAGAGACAGAGATTTCCTTTTTGTCTGTGAGAATTTTCAGCACAGACAATTCTATTGTGAGAACCCACACTGAGGTTGGTATGTCCAGGGCTTCAATTGTCTATTGCCGGGAGCTGCGATGCGCTCTGCGTGCCCCAGCCCCCTCACCCTCCTCCCCGCCCAATCGTGTGGCGGGGGATGGGTGTGGGAGGGAGGGCGGTTCACAGCGCATCGGCGCCACGCATCCTGCTTCTCGTGTGCCGTCACCGCCTGACGCCATCACGTTGAGCATGTGATCTTACCATCGGAGCCGACACAGCTGGGGAAACGAGCGTCGGTCACGGGCGGTCCCGACCGCCGGCGTCGGAGCTCCTCCCCGTTTCTGTCATGCTAGCGTGACGCTGGTGGGAGTCAGCGTGCACGTGTGCAGGGCTGCTATATCTGGCCTCCCTGGGCGTAGTTCCCTGTTGTCTTCCTACACTGGATGCTGCAGTCTATCCTACCACTTTACTCCACGCTGAGACATCAGTAAGTTACCCCCTACCAGGGTCTGTTATTTTGTAAATGATGCATCACTTTCCAACTTTAGATGAATGGACACATTCTCACACTATGACATTCAATCTTTTCAGACCATTCCTGGTAGCCACCAACGGTGTAATATCTAGTCTTACCATACATTCCCAACTTGTGTCCTGTGTCTTGGGGAGCCTCTGGATGTACACCCTGTCAGCACGTTGCTCCATTACCTCAGCTCCCGGCAAAGATTGGTTGACCTTGGTTCCATACCTACCATACCTCACCACAGCGAGTTCTTGTAAGCATTTTGATTATACTTACCCACTTTCTTCTCGATAGGTTCCAATACATCCCACTAATTCTATTTTATTATATTTTGTAGATACACTACTAGCACCCGCCCCTGATGAGTGTAATATACACGAAACGCGTCGGGCATTGTTTGGGATGCATATACCAGCCCCTACTCAATCATCCATTCTGGGCATTTTGGGATGTTTTCTCACACTTCGATCATTTTGACGGTTTTTCTGTTTTAATCTGATTTTCTACTTTACTGTGGTCTCATTGTCTCTTTTGCAAGTGTTGTTATATACTTTATGTACCATCATGAACTCATTGGAATGCATTGACTGATCAATCCAGACCACTGCGGGGCACTTGGCTACCAGACCCAGATGTACCCTAGTTGCCTGTATTGCACGCACACTTTCAATAGTGTATGTGAACAAACATGAAATTACATTTCTCAAAATGTTGTCTCACCCATGTGGTTCCTGTTATTGACATGTTTTATGACTCCTATGACAATAAATGTGTACTTTTACTTTATCCATTTCCATCATGTCTATGGCCTCACTCAAAGTCCCAAACTTCCTATTTTCCTTGAATTAGGGATGGAGGCACATCCTATATGTGCCTCATATAAAGTCCCACAACCCTTCCCATTGTTACAATTCTTGTTCAAGAGACAATAAATCTCTTTGCATTCAAAAAGTGTCTGGCGCCCACCTGTTCATCTTGCATTAAACCCACCTTGTAACCCACTCTACATTGAAGGATGTCCGCTCTCCCTAACTCTGGAGGTCACCATTAGGCTTAAAGAAGCCTGGGACTTTGCTACACCTGTTAAAAGGGGCTGTAGCAGCTGAAGCACATTGGCTTGATACCAAGCCATGAAGACAGAAAAGATGCATTTGCCACCCACTATGAGGTAACTATTCAGCTTCTTTCTGTTTTTCTCTTTACTTTTCTGTATTTACCTAAGGTGTCTTTGAGGCCCTTTCACATCAGAGTCATGGTACTCAGCAATATGGACTTATTTTCCCACTGGGAAAGGAAACCAACTCAGGATCCAGTACCTCCTGCCCACACCTTTATACCTTCTTTAGAATAATGTCTTTGTTCTAATTTTTCTTTCCTCTCACCTTTTGACACAATGGTATTGTCACAAGTGTAGCGGGACCCCCAAAAGGGATATATAGTAACTTGAGTCCTCCCCTATTTGTAGAGAGGCTGCCAGCCTACCAAAGCACAGTCCAAAGCACATTGACACAAGAAAGCAGTCCTGGGAAATATCTTTTTATTTTTTATTGCTCGTACTTCAACAGTGGGCTAGGGTGCAGGGTATGGGATACTCCGAACTGTGTAATTCAATAGGAGGACTCACTCTCTTCTGTGCTACACTCCTCAGAGATGGATTTTCTGCTAAATTGCAGTATACAGTTCAGAATACAGAGAATACAGTTCAGAATACAGAAACTAAGGGAAGGCTAGAGGTGGGGACCCCATAAATGAAGAACTATTTGGCTGAGGTATCACAATAATACAAGATCATGTAGAACAGTCAGTACTCACAAAGCTAGGGAGCAGCTGTGCCCATTCAGCTTCCTCCAGACACCTTCTCATGAGGCTTCGCAGACTGGATCTGTCAGGTGAAATCTTGGGGTGTTGCAGACAACTTTAGCAGTAGCCCCCCCCCCCCAGACTGGTGGAATCTCTTCAACAGAATGACCTTGCTATTTTGGATTTCACACTATTTATCAGCCTCTCTGGACACCTACTGGGCCACCCTCCCCAAGGAATTGGCTGGAGCCCAATACATATTCAGGATACCTATTTGACTCTCCCTACTGTATGTTCTGGAAACATCCAGAAAGCAGAAGGGAGTAATGAAATAATCTTCAGCCTGTAACCTCCAAAACAGCCCAAAGCAATTGAGGGCCAATTAAATGATTACAGTAATACCAAAGAGAGCCTACTTAAGAGGGTGCTAGACAAGGACAAAAGGTGAATAGAAATTAAATGAAATGTAAAATGTAATGCCCTGTACACACAATCGGACTTTCCGCCAAGAAAACCATGGATTTTTGTTCAAAGGATGTTGGCTCAAACTTGTCTTGCATACACACGGCCACACAAATGTTGGCCAACAATTACGAACGTGGGAACGTGGTGAGGCACAAGACGTACGATGAGCCGAGAAAAAGGAAGTTCAATAGCCAGTGCGGCTCCTTCTGCTTGATTCCGAGCATGCGTGAACGTTTGTGCATCGGACTTGTGTATACACGATTGGAAATTACGACAACAAAGTTTTGTTGGCAGAACCTGCTATGAGGCTCTTCTCCTCTTCCTGTACATGGTTTATGTCCTGGTGGATGCCATTGAGAGCACTCTGGTGACACAAGTGGAGAGAAGGAGGTGAAGGGGACACCGACCGCTTGAACCATCGGATTTACGTCTACATGCCTATTACCCCTGCAGGGGTTGGGCGTTCCGGTGAGTGGGGACACTAGAGGGGGCTCCACACAGGACGGAAAGTACGACAGCAAATGTTCGATGGAGCATACACACGGTCAGACTTTCCGACAACAAGCTCACATCCAACATTTCCCGTCGCAAAATCCGACCGTGTGTACGTGGCATTACAGTTTCCACCAGCACTGGAGTAGAGGGGATGTCCCCTGAGACATCTCATTCACTAATACACTCGTCTCATTTACTATTGTGTGTATTGGGACAGGAAGTGTGGTAAAAACTCCCCAGCAGGGATATAAACAGAAGTATACAGTATAGAGGAACTAACTTCCCATACTCAAAACTTACAACTAAATCTAGAAATAGAATTTTAACTCAAGCCTTACTCTAAAAGGAACATAGGAGAGATTTGCTTTTCTCAAATGGTAGGGGGACTCGTAAAAAATTTGCACACAAAATCATCCAACTGTGGCCCATGGGGCATCATACATCAAAGCTGTCAACTATTTTGGCATCTATTAAAAGCTCTGTTGACTGGGAAAATGCACACGACTCCAAGTCCTCATTAAAAGTGGGGTGGTTTGGGAAAGTTGTGGGAAAGTCACTGATTTACTGGTGTACATTGACAGGGTCTGGGAACAGCAATGGCAGATCATAAAGGGGTTATAAAAGGTTATAAAAGGGGTTAGAGAGAGTAAATATAAAGGCAGGAATTCGAGGAATAGGGTTTATTTCGCAGTCTGCAAGAAGTCCAGAATTACTGAAGATACAATGATGGATTCACTATTTTTATTTATATCTTTGATGATACTCAGCAATGGAGAACAGTCCTGTCCAGGTAAGTATAAAGGAACTTTTTTTTTAATTTAAGGCAGCTACAGGTAAGCTTAATCACTGGTCAAAGTATTAAATCTCTAAAGAAGTAGGAATGTCCATCTGGAGCTGTCTAGAGATATCTTATTGATGCTTCATTCAGCCAAAACTAAGACAAGATAAGGAGCCTTACACCTACTGCTACAACAATCTTTATACTTTTTATAGAAGACTGTGAGCTGGCAGGTAGGCTTATTTTATTGCAGAAGAGACATTGTATGTTTCACCTGCATTAAAATAAAGAGCTGCCTGCTCACATTTTTTAGTAGCGCTTTAAAGTAGATCTAAACCCTAACTAGATGACATATCATTTTCTAGGGTTCCCTGCACCCTAAACAATTTGTTTTTTCTTGTTTTTTTTTTTTCCATTAAAATAACGTATTCCCCTTTTTTCATCTTTTTTTTTGCATCTCAGCACTGCTGATCTCCTCCAGCCTTTTCCAGCCACTTTATGTCTACATGCGCTTATTCCTGTATCAGCTGCAAATCATTGCTCTGGACTAGTGACTAGGTTAGGGCCAAACCTACAGGAAGCTGCCACATGATAGAGCCACCGGCTCAGTCAGCTGAAGCTTGGGAATTCCCTGCCCTGCAGCTGCAGGTAACAAAGGGGTGGGGATAATGATGACTTTATTATCTGATGACCTTGCATGGCCACATGGACACAGTTGAACCTTAGTTCATACTCTGGACCAACTTCTTCAAAATAACAGTGGTGGACTGCGCCTGCCCACTGTGTATTGGCCACCTGGTGTTTCCACCATGAGTACATGCGGCAAGGTGACAACACAAGAGCAAACTAGAAGACTGTTGTCACCCCATAACAGGAAGTGTGACATGATCACCAATATTCTTTTAATGAAAGCTGCAAAACAGAAGGATTATAAACAAATTTTGAAATGATATTAAATCTCAAATGAGATTTGAGTGATTGAGTATGGTTATTATTTGACATTAGTATGAACTAAGTTGTGTGGGTTTTTTTTTTTTTTGTTAGTTTTTTTTTCATGTCAATATTGTTTCCACTGTGTTATGCAGAAGTAAAAGTTGTCAGTGTTGGAGAGCTGGAAAAGCTGACAATTCTGAGGGGCTGTCCGGGTCACCCTGGACCTCCTGGACAAAAAGGAGAGATTGGGACAGGAGAGAAAGGTAGGTGCTGCTACTGCTGCGTCTTAAGGAATTCACTATTTACATCACAGACCTAATTTATCAAACTCTATGAAATTAGAATTGTTTCTACTGTGGCTATCAACCAACTTCTTCTAGGTGTCCTACCCTAAAGATGGCAGTGGTTGTTTGTGTGTGTGTGTGTGTGTGTGTGTGTGCGTGTGTGTGTGTGTGGGGGGGGATGGGGTTATGGGCTTGTTTTAAATTAGTATTGTTACAGTATATGTATTGTTTGTAGAGAATTTGTAAGACAATTTCACTGAATTTAGTTTGTCCCATTTTGGGCCATTCATTCTAGGTCAGCAGGGATCAACAGGGAAAAGAGGACCTCCTGGTGTACAAGGTTGGTATAGTGTAATCCACTTAAAAATAAAAGTATATGTATAACCAAACTTATTTTATATTATTTCTGCATGGAGGTGGCTAAAACCCCTGCTAGTTAATTTTTTGCTGTTTGTGTACCATTGGCCAAATTCCTCTTCTCTTCCTGTGTCACCGATACAATAGAAAGTAAGAGCAAATCTTCCCAAAGTGAGTGGAATTCTCCTCTTAGGCTGGGGATTGTGGAGAGTGACCAGCTCTCTATGGAGCCGGTTCATACATCTCCGCAGCGGCTCCGATGCGAATTGCACACAGGAGTCCTGTGGGTCTTTTGGTCCATTACAGGTACAAATTCAACCGAAAATTCGTGCTGAAATCCGACCTGAAACGGTGAATGGAGACGCACCGGACTCTTGCTGTGAGCTTCTGCATGTTCTAGTGTGAACCCAGCCTTAAGCTGGCTATACACACGGACGGATTTTCCGACGGAAAATGTTCGATGGGAGCTTGTTGTCAGAAATTTCGACTGTGTGTAGGCTCCATCGGACATTTTCCATCGAAATTTCCGTCACACAAAATTTGAGATCTGGATCTCAAATTTTCCGACAACAAAATCTGTTGTCGTAAATTCCGATCGCGTGTACACAATTCCGACTCACAAAGTTCCACGCATGCTCGGAATCAAGCAGAAGAGCCGCACTGGCTATTGAAATTCATTTTTCTCGGCTCGTCGTACGTGTTGTACATCACCGCGTTCTTGGCGTTTGGAATTTCCGACAAGATTTGTGTGACCGTGTGTATGCAAGACGAGTTTGAGCCAACATCCGTCGGAAAAAATCCATGGATTTTGTTGTCGGAATGTCTGACCCTGTGTACGCGGCATAAGCGTTTCTTTATTTGTTCAGCCAGCAGGCTGAGTAAAAAAAAAAAAACAGATTCCTCCATCTACACAAACAAGGAGGATGGAAGAATCTCCCAATCTCTCCCCCCTTGCTACTGTCAGAATACAATGATCAGAAGCTGTGGCTGACTAGCAATTTGGAAATTGAACATTTTTCCTGCATGTCCTATCAACAGAAGTCAATCAAACAACCGTTTTTCTGTTGAGGGGGGATCAAAATTCATCCGGACCCTGCTGAATTGGCTGAATTTCAAGTGTTTACCCAGTTTTCCCCAATGAAAGATTTCCCTTTACCTGTTCTGGGGACAGCTCTTAAAGAGGTATTCTGCCTGGGAAAAAAAAAAATTAAAAGTCAGCTGACTTTTAATATATGAACACTTACCTGTACAGTGAGCCCACGCTGTCAGCACCCCAGCCCAATTTTGGATCGACTGTCGGGTGCTGCCACCACCATCTCCACTAAGGGAAACAGTCAGTGAAGCCTTCTGGCTTCACAGCCGCTTCCCTACTGCGCAGGAGCAAAGCGCACTGCGCTTTCTAACTGGCCCGGCGGCGGAGGAAGGAGTAGGGGGCCGAACTTCAGAGGGACGGTGCCGGGGACCCGTTACCGGAAGTGGGGAAGGGTACCTGTCAAAAACAGGTACCCGTCCCCCCCCCTCTCCCGACAGGTGCCAAATGTGGCACCGGAGGGGGGGGGAGAGCAGATAAGCGGAAGTTCCACTTTTGGGTGGTGTCCTGCTTTAAGCTCTGAATTTCCCCTCACTTTCTTTTTTGTTGACAATGGTCCTACAAATAGAGGGTGAATCTCCCCAATGGGGACACAGACAGCAGTAAACAATTGAGAGAGGGTCTAGCTCTTCCCTGCTCTAAAACAAAATTTTAACTGCTTCACCCCCTTCAATATTTTACCCCCTTCCTGACCAGAGCACTTTTTGCGATTCGGCACTGCGTCGCTTTAACTGACAATTGCGCGGTTGTTCAACGTTGCACCCAAACAAAACTGACGTCCTTTTGTTCCCACAAATAGAGCTTTCTTTTGGTGGTAGTTGATCACCTCTGCGGTTTTTATTGTTTGTGCTATAAACAAAAAAAGAGCAACAATTTTGAAAAAAACGCATTATTTTTTACTTTTTGCTATAATAAATATCCCCCAAAAATATATTAAAAAAAACTATTTTTTTCCTCAGTTTAGGCCGATGTGTATTCTTCTACATATTTTTAGTAAAAAAAATTGCAATAAGAAGCGTATATTGATTGGTATAGGGCAGTACTACTCAGAGCGAACCCGAGAACTGAGGGACCAGTGGTCTTTGATCAGTGTAAAGCCAGCGGGGGACAGATGCAGCATTGGATCGATGCTGCAGCCATCTAGGTGAGTATGTACAGTATGTTTGTTTTTTTAAATCCTGCACTTCTCTTTTAAGTAATGGACATGCATGGATTATTTTTGAAGAATAAGGATGTCCCTTAGGCTGCTTGCACACTGCAGCAGGCAGGCGTTGACGGTAAAACGCTGTTAGTTTTAGCGGCACTTTACCGTCATTTTAGCGGCAGTATTCGACCACTAGCTGGGGGGCTCCTAACCCCCGCTAGCGCCCAAATAAAGGGTTAAATTCGACCGTGTAGCGTTGCTGCCGAAGCGCTTTGCAGGCGCTTCGGCAGCGGTGCCCATTCATTGGAGCCAAAGATTTTGCTTGGAGGACTTTTTTTAACGTCCTGCCAGCGCAGCGTCCCAGTGTAAAAGCACTCTGGCTCCCACACTGGGACTGCAGGGGAGGTGTTTTTCAAGTGCTTTACAGGCATATACAGGCACTATTTTTAGCCCAAAAGCACCTGAAAAACACCCCAGTGTGAAAGGGGTCTTAAGGCCCGTACACACGATCGGATTTTTTGACAACAAACGTGCAAATTAGCTGTTTTAAGGCAACATCAGACCGTGTGTATGCTCCGTCGGACAAACTTTTTCGGTTTTCATCGGACAAATGTTGGCTGTGCGAACAGACAAACTTGGCGGCAACAAAAGTCCTACGTCGGCAAGTCCGATCGTGTGTACACAAAACCATCGGACTTTAGTACAAAGTACAAACACGCATGCTCAGAACCAATGCAAAAGATCAGACATCAATACAGAAGTTGACCAAAGGGTGGCGCTGGAGAATTGAACGTCCTCTTTTGAAGTGTCGTCAGTACGTTGAAACGTCACTACGTTCGTGTTTGTTGCCTAAAAAGTCCTGCCGTGTGTATGCAATACAAGTTCACGGCCAACGCCCTTTGGACAGAAATCCACGGAAAAGTTTGTTTAAAGTCCGATCATGTGAACGAGGCTTTAGTGTTACTTTAAGGCACTTTAATATTAAGTGTAATTCTGCAGTTTTGATTAAATAATGATTATTGTCAAATACCAACTATTTAGTAGCATGTAGCTGACTTACAGAATCTTATTTTCAACCTATAGGAGAGAAAGGAGAGAGCGGTGTCAGAGAGGCGTTATATGGTAAGTACACAAAATCCAGGAATCTTATATCTTATTAATTTTTTGATTGCCCTATCAAACAACCAATCAAATGTCGGTGTGCCTGGGAATGACCATTGGACAGTTTATTTCCATCTGATTTCTTGATTTGGAGGAACACAGACAGCCTTTCTTTTTCAGCAGCTTGATCAATAGCAGATCAATCCAGACCATGTAGTAGCTGTTACACACAATGCAGGTTGATCTAACCTTTTCTCCTACCCCATCTGGAAAGTTGCGCTCATCTACCACAAAGGGGTTGGAGTAACAAGTTGGTGCTAAGGTTGGCCACACATTATACAATTTTCTGGTACAATTTTCCTTTAGATTTGACAAAACCATATAATATAATATGAGGTCAGACCTAAACACTTTCAATTTGTATGTAATCAGGCAGGACCTTGTACTACATAGTTGAAGGTAAATCTAAAGGAAATTGAATAAGAAAATTGTATAATGTATGCTCAGCTTTAGGCTCCATGCACACTGAAGCTCATAAATGGCCGTTTTTGGGAGTTTGAGCATAGCCCATAAACTCCCCTCTATGTTATCCTATGTGTCCATGCACACATGGACGTTTTTGGATGTTTATGAGCAGTGGAGTTTATGGGCTGTTTTTATGGGAGTCGTTTTTCCGACCCAAAAAAAGCCAAACGTTAATAAACGTCGATAAACACTCAAAAACGTGGCTCACCAGCATTTTTTAACATTTTTGATCCATTGGAAAAAAAAAAAAACGCTAAAAAACGCTAATGCAGAAATACGCTAATAAACACTATTGCAAAAACGTTGAAAGACTCACTGCAAAGCTGCTGGCATTTTTTTAACATTATTTTAACGTCCAGTGTGCATGGAGCCTAATGTCCTGTACACAGGATCGCACATTCCAACAACAAAATCCATGGATTTTTTTCCGAAGGATGTTGGCTCAAACTTGTCTTCATACACACGGTCACACAAAGTTGGTCGGAAATTCCAAACGTCAAGAACGTGGTGACGTACAACAGGTATGACAAGCCGAGAAAAATGAAGTTCAATAGCCAGTGCGGCTCTTCTGCTTGATAACGAGCATGCATGGAACTTTGTGCATCGGATTTGTGTACACACGATCGGAATTTACGTGAACGGATTTTGTTGTGGAAAAATTTTAGAGCCTGCTCTCAAACTTTGTGTGTCGGAAATTCCGATGGAAAAAGTCCGCTGGAGCCCACACACGGTCGGAATTTCCGACAACAAGCTCCGATCGCACATTTTCCGTCGGAAAGTCTGATCGTGTTTACAGGGCATAAGTGTGTTTTCCCATGGCAATCCATCAGATTTAATTAAAATCAAATCAATAGATGAAATATTATTAGTTGCTGGGCTACTTTGACTAAAGTCGATCTGCTTTGCATTACCTAATTAGAGATAAGTACAGCTAATGTTGTTGCAGCCTTCCAGTTCTGGGGCAGGACCTTCACTATGTTGGATACTTCAGAAGCGAGTGCTGCCCACTGCCCAGTAGTGGAGTGGGGTGCCCATTTACTCATATAACCACAGGATCCTAAAATTCCATTTCCCACATCAACCTTATTTTCTGGACACTCTTATAGGGCGTACACACGGTCGGACTTTGTTCGGACATTCCGACAACAAAATCCTAGGATTTTTTCCGACGGATGTTGGCTCAAACTTGTCTTGCATACACACGGTCACACAAAGTTGTCGGAAAATCCGATCGTTCTAAACGCGGTGACGTAAAACATGTACGTCGGGACTATAAACGGGGCAGTGGCCAATAGCTTTCATCTCTTTATTTATTCTGAGCATGCGTGGCACTTTGTCCGTCGGTTTTGTGTACACACGATCGGAATTTCCGACAACACACGGTCGGATTTTCCGATGGAAAATGTCCGATCGGAGCGTGTTGTCGGAAATTCCGACCGTGTGTGGGCTCCATCAGACATTTTCCATCGGATTTTCCGACACACAAACTTTGAGAGCAGGATATAAAATTTTCCGACAACAAAATCCGTTGTCGGAAATTCCGATCGTGTGTACACAAATCCGACGGACAAAGTGCCACGCATGCTCAGAATAAATAAAGAGATGAAAGCTATTGGCCACTGCCCCGTTTATAGTCCCGACGTACGTGTTTTACGTCACCGCGTTTAGAACGATCGGATTTTCGTTCACCGTGTGTATGCAAGACAAGTTTGAGCTAACATCCGTAGGAAAAAATCCTAGGATTTTGTTGTCGGAATGTCCGAACAAAGTCCGACCGTGTGTACGGGGCATTAGGGTGCATAGTTGTGCACAGCCTATTGCATTAGGGTGTGCGCCTCAAAGCTCAAACATATTTGCGTGTGTGTGCATGTGTGTATATATACTGACGATGTCAGTGGGGTAGAGATTGGTGTTAGTGCAGTGGATGGTGTCAGTAGTTTTTATTTTTATTATTATTTTTTTTAAATGTAAGAGCCCCATTAGGGGGCTTTAGTGAAATATCAGGGGTCTAAACAGGGGGATTCTGTGCCACACAGGGTGGTTAGGGTGTGCCCAGGCACACCTGGTACACCCTGTGCGCACGCCTATGTCAGGGTGTATACATTGTTCAGCTTCCCTCCCTCAGTGACTCAAAGAGCTGGGCATGTGATCTCCAGCCAGGGGAGAGGCCCTCTATTGTCAGAACCGGAGTGCGAGCAGCCAAGCAGGGACCTAGAAACCTAGAAACTGGCAGATTCTCTAGACTAGAGTACTCTAGTCCCATTGGGGTGCCCCCCACCTGTGTCCTTGGGCCTCGGATCCCTCCAGCTGTTTGCCTGTGTTACCAGAACTACCTTGGACTTCACTGAAAGGGATGCTATCAATGAGGATAATTGCAAGGCTTGTATTCTGAACTGCTTTACTGAAGCAACCATTCCCACCTAGTCTCTCTGTGGATTGTGAGCATAATTCATTCCAGAAACACGCTTGTATTCCAAAGCACTTGTATATCAAATACACTGCTGTGTTGTTGAAATCGTAAATCAATTGTACTAGCCATCATTATATCTCCCCCCTTTCTTTTTCTCTTTTAATGAATGAATTCTTATTTTGCTCCTCAAAATAAAATTATTTTTTATATACTATATTTGATATTGTTTCCAATTTATCTGCACCTATAAAGTCCCAATTTCTGTGTTTCTCTATTACCTAATTCTGGGATGTGGTGCTAAAAATCAATTGGTGTGTTTGTGTTCATAATAACCTGTCCACTTGTATATCAAAGTGAATTTCCCCATAAGAAATCATGGAAACTCAAATTATTTGTTACACAACCATTTATTCATAAGTCCTTCAGTTTATAGTCCATATAAAAAGATTATAGCAATGTGATTATAGCAATGTCCATTTACAAATGGCAGCCTCCAGAGGGGGATTAGAAGCAAAATCCAGCAGGAACTACAGAGTATTAAAGAGAAGAGAGGCGCCTCTAAGTGTAGCAATATGATTACATTTAATGAAGGTACAACATTTAGCAACTCACATGGTTGATGATTAAAAGAGGCACATCTAAGTATGCAGGCATCCGGGGTAAAGCTGTTCACATAGATCATCCTCTGCACCACCGGCTCTCACTGCTGTCAGTATGAAATCCTGACCGGGAAGACTACCCTGCAGTAGAGCGTTCTGAAAGCGAGGCTTGAACCACTCTTGGAGCGCAGTGTGGAAGGGATGACATTGAGGGCGGCGCGGAGGACAGGCTATGTGGACAGCATTACCCCGGGTGTCTGCATACTTAGATGTGCCTGTTTTAATCATCAACCTTGTGAGTTGCTAAATGTTGTACCTTCGTTAAATGTAACCATATTGCTACACTTAGAGGCGCCTCTCTTTTCTTTTATACTCAGTTGTGACATGAAGCTACTCTTAAATCAAGTCATCATTTGTATATCAAGTCAAAATTTATTTAAAAATGTTGCTTGTCTTGCAAAACACTCTCAAACCGTTACTCTCAAACCAAGGTTTTACTGTATTTCATAATGTTTTATATTACACTGCAGTGTATTTATGACCTTTGTCATCCTGACCCGGTTTTCCATGATTGATTCTAGCTTTGCATAGGTTTATTATACTGCAAGTTACAGTGACTCCTTGTCTGATCATTCTGCCCATCCTTTTAAAGAACTAGCACTGCTACTGGAAGTCAGCCAATAATAGCCTCTAACCTTGATTGGAACCCTCAACTCTGACAGATTACAGCTATACTAAGGTGCCCACAGATGACATAATTATCCTGGGCAGGTTAGGTCATTTCAGATCTAGTCTGGCAACAATTGCGTCAATGTAAGATAAGCAGAAAGGAAGTGTTACTGCTGAGCAGCTGCCCGCAGCTTGGTCCAATGAGCTTTTGGCGCAAATCCCAAAATCCCAATACAACAGAGATGATATTTTAAGCACACATTTTCAAGAGATTTAATTTGGAGTTATCAGTAAATTTAATTACCAATTAAAAGTCTCTTTACACTGCCCACTGAACATGACAGATGGAATATTTTTATTTTTTTATTTTTTTGCTTTGTGCCGGTTGCATGTAAACAGTCCTGTGTCAGTGTAGTGTTGGGGTCTGCCCGAGGGATAAACCTAGGGGTTTTAGGGGCCTAAAAGTAATGCACAGAGATCTACCAACATTATGCTTGGCTCTACCGTGTGCCGCAAAAAAACGGTTATGTTATAAAGAGGGGAGCAGAGCCTGCATATCAGCAAATATGGCTGCCCCTCTGTGTTCATATGTAATAAAATATATAATACATATATATTATAATACGTAGAAATAAGGTTTAAAAAACAATAATAAAATATTACAAGACTATGAATTCCTTTTAGGAGGATGCAGTAACATTTGATTGATCTCTTCTACATTCTCTTCTTTCACAGCTGCCAGGAGCTGCAAGGAGCTACAGAATCAGGGTGAAGTTTTGAGTGGCTGGTATACCATATACCCAGATGGCATCCAGCCCATGAAGGTCCTGTGTGATATGGACACAGACGACGGTGGCTGGATTGTAAGCTTTAAAGTAGAGAGAAAGTAGAGTAAAAATGAAACAGTTGTAAATCATTGATACATTTTCCGTGTAAAGTGACACATCTACTACCTAATGGCCCTGTAATCCGTTTTTTGTTTTTTTTTTTCATGAAATTGTCTCTTTTTGCTTCCTTGTATCATCCTCCATGAGTTCTCAAACCTATCCCATTCCCTCTCACATCTATTTGTCTAAAACAAGCAGTGCACCCTCGTTGTGATAAAGTGCACTGCTCTGTGCACACTATAAATCCCATAGTCATGATTCATCCGTCTAGGGCAGTGGTTCTCGACCCCTCTAGTGCCGTCACCCCTTGATAAAATTTCCCAAGTTTTGGGGACCCCTAACAGTAAAATTATTTTCGTAGCGTGGGTTGTCAGCACCCAAGGCAAGACAAGTAATTTGCGCCCCTAACCCATGGACGTTTAGCACTCCCTGAGTCCCTTCCACCCGTATACTATTAAAAACCCTTATGGTACATTTTGGGATGTACCACTCTCTCCTTGTTCTCTTTTCTTTCCCTTTTATCTCTCTCTATCCTAATTTCTTGTTTTTTTCCCCCATCCCTCTCTCTAGCCATCTTTTTTGTTCCTCTCCCTTCCATGTATTCTCTACTTTTATCCTTCTCTTACTCCTTGGTGGGGGGGCGGGGGAATGGGATGAGGGGCAGTGCTGGGGGAAGTTCTGATCAGCCAACTTAGGTGCTCTTGATCAAGTTCATCTGCTGATCTAAAAACTGTAGTGGGGACTTTTAATGGCAACTATAATCACAGGTAGTGTTACTCACTATGTCTCCAGCTCTGTGGTGTGTCACAGCAGTGGCACCTATGCCGAAATCAGGACATAGGGTCTCCTCCAGGCCCTCCCACTTCACATTCCTCACCAGTCAACTGACCTCTAGTCTCTGCCCCGCACCCATGCCGTGAACTGAATGGACGGCTGGAAAGAGGCTGAGTGGGCAGCTGTGGGCTCCAGGCACAGCCCTGCTGGGCAACCGCGAAAAGGCTGGGAGAGTGGTGCGGGCTTAAGGAACATCCCAGGATTCGGCGACCCCTGGCAAATCGTCATTCGACCCCCGAGGGGGTCCCGACCCCCAGGTTGAGAACCACTGATCTAGGGAGTGAGTAAGAGAGGATGACTATGTTTCTACATACAGTGGAACCATGGAGGATCAAACCTGAGATTTGGAGGAGGCTGAGAATAAGAGAAGGTACTTTTTTTGAGTTAAAGGGGTTGTAAACCCTTGTGTTTTTTCACATTAAGGTGAAAAAACACCTGGCAGTCACCGGCCCCCTAGCCCCCCCGTTTTACTTACCTGAACCCCTTCATCTCTGAGCTGGGACGCGCTGTCCCTCTCTCCCGGCTCTTCATTGGATCGATTGATAGCAGCGCAGCCATTGGCTCCCACCGCTGTCTATCAAATCCAAGGATACAGGTGCTGGGGGGACGGGGCCGAGTCCAGCATTCGTGTCTATGGACGCAAATGCTGGACTCGGGAGCGCTCCCGCAAGGTAACCTCCTCTTGTGAGCGTTTCCCCTAGCTGGTTATCTGATGCAGGGAGGAGCAGCGAGAGCCGCGGGGGACCCCAGAAGAGGATGTTCGGGACCACTCTGTGCAAAATGAGCTGCACAGTGGAGGTAAGTATGACATGTTTGTTGTTTAAAAAAAAAATGATCCTTTACAATCACTTTAAAGAAGTTGTAAACTTCCACTTCCAGGTTGTACCCATACGTGAGCCTATAATAAGGCTTACCCTATAGGTACAGTAAATACCTCCTAAACGAGATATTTTTTTTTTTAAATCTTTTTATTGAGTATAAGACATACAAACAAATAACAACAGTAAACCTGCAACAGCATTTGGACTAGACCCACGCGGGAGTCAGTGCCAGCCGGCCATTGGGCTGCTTCCAGCATTAATATCATACAGCTGTAGCACGTCCGAAAGAACAAACAAACAAACCTAGTGTTGTATTGGCTCCTGCTTACTTAAAGTATCTCAGGATCAAATCTATCAGTCGAGACCCAAGGGACAATAATAGATATTAAATAAACCCATATCAGAGATTACATTACCAAAAAATCGGCCAATGTATCAATGTCGCTTTCTCCCGTAGAGTGGTATTATGTACATGTTCAATCAGTCTGCGGTTGCCGTGGAGGCCTCAGCTAACCATTTGGCCTACACTCTATCGTATTTTTTTGGGCATCCCCTATTTTGGTAGGTTTCTTATAGCCGTTTAGGAGATATTTACTTTGTACTGCGCCAATGATGTCTCCGGCGCATGTGCTGTGAAGAAACGGCATGCGCGGGAGTGACGTCATGCGCCAGTCACAGAGCCAGAGTCTGCGGCCCCAGAAGGAAGAGGGGAGAACATGGATGCGGCCTCCAGTGGGGACAGAGTAGGGTTTGTTTGCAGGCAAGTGTCACATAATGTGCTAGTGCTGTATGCGATGCATGCTAGCACATTATGCTTTTACTTTGCAGGGAACAAAGAAGGAAGTAAAACCCATCAGAGTTTACTTCCTCTTTAAGAATACATACTTGAATATATATATATATATATATATACAGTATACAGTACTGAATTGTTTATTTTTTATCAATTTACAAAATGCAAAGTGAGTGAACAAACACAAAGTCTACATCAAATCAATATTTAGTGTGACTTCACTTTGGCTTCAAGCCAGCATCAATTCTTTTGCCGTGTACACACGATCGGACATTCCTATAACAAAATCCTGGATTTATTTCCAACGGATGTTGGCTCAAACTTGTCTTGCCTACACACGGTCGCAAAAATGTTGTCGGAAATTCTGAATGTCAAGAACGCGGTGACATACAACACGTACGACGAGACGAGAAAAATGACGTTCAAAAGCCAGTTCGGCTCTTCTGCTTGATTCCGAGCATGCATGGAATTTTGTGCATCAGAATTGTGTACACACGATCGGATTTTGATGTCGGAAAATTTGGGAACCAGCTCTCAAATTTTTGTTGTCTGAAATTCCGACAAAAAATATCCAATGGAGACTACACACGGTCGGAATTTCCGACAACAAGCTCCCATCGAACATTTGTTCTCGGAAATTCTGATCGTGTGTACGCAGCATTACACTTGCAGCACAGAGCAGAAGCACAAAGAAATATATACGAATATATACATATTTATATAGTGCATCCAGCGCTTCACTTTTTCCACATTTTGTTATGTTACTTGAACCCGATTGAACATCTCTGGAGATGTTACAGCCTTATTCCAAAATAGATTATTTTCCTCAAAATTCTACAAACAATACCCCATAATGACAACATGAAAGAAGTTTGTTTGAAATCTTTGCAAATTTCTTAAAAATAAAAAAGGAAAAAAATCCCCTGTACATAAGTATTCACATCCTTTGCTCAATACTTTGTTGAAGCACCAATTACAGCCTCAAGTCTTTTTGAGTCTGATGCTAAAAATTTGGCACACCTATTCTTGGGCAGTTTCTCCTATTCTTCTTTGTAGGACCTCTCAAACACCATCAGGTTGGATGGAGAGCGTGGGTGCACAGCCATTTTCAGATCTCTCCAGAGATGTTCAATCGGGTTCAAGTCTGGGCTCTGGCTGGGCCACTCAAGGAAATTTACAGATGTGTCCCGTACCCACTCCTTTGTTATCTTGGCTGTCTGCTTAGGGTCGTTGTCCTGCTGGAAGATGAAACTTTGCCCAGTCTTAGGCCCAGGTCGCTCTGGAGCAGACTTTCATCAAGGATGTCTCTCTACACTTTTGCATTCATCTTTCCCTTGATCCTGACTAGTCTCCCAGTTCCTGCCGCTGAAAAAATCCCCATAGCATGAAGCTGCCGCCACCATGCTTCACTGTAGGGATGGTATTGTCCAGTTGATGAGCGGTGCATGGTTTCCTCCAGACATGACACTTGCCATTCAGACCAACAAGTTCAAACTTTGTTTCATCAGACCAGAGAATTTTGTTTCTCATGGTCTGAGAATCCTTCAGGTGCCAAACTCCAGGTGGGCTGTCATGTGCCTTTTACTGAGGAGTGTCTTCTGCTTGGCCATTCTACCATACATGCCTGATTGGTGGAGTGCTGCAGAGATGATTGTTCTTCTGGAAGGTTCTCCTCCCTCCACAGAGAAACGTTGGAGCTCTGTCAGAGTGACCATCGGGTTCTTGGTCACCTCCCTGACTAAGGCCCTTCTCCCCTGATTGCTCAGTTTGGCCAGGTGGCCCGTTCTAGGAAGAGTCCTGGTGGTTCCAAACTTCTTCCATTTATGGATGATGGAGGCCACTGTGATCATTGGGACCTTCAATGCTGCAGAAATGTTTCTGTATCCTTCCCCAGATCTGTGCCTGGATACAATCCTGCCTCGGAGGTCTACAGACAATTCCTTGGACTTGGTTTGTGCTCTGACATGCACTGTTAACTGTGGCACCTTATATAGACAGGTGTGTGCCTTTCCAAATCATGTCCAGTCCACTGAATTTTATCACAGGTGGACTCCAAACAAGTTGTAGAAACATCTCAGGGATGATTAGTGGAAACAGGCTGCACCTGAGCTGAATTTTGAGTGTCATGACAAAGGCTGTGAATACTTATGTACATGTTTTTTTTTTTTTTTTTTTAATACATTTCTAAAGATTTCAAACAAACTTCTTTCACGTTGTCATTATGGAGTATTGTTTGTAGAATTTTGAGGAAAATAATGAATTCAATCCATTTTGTTATAAGGCTGTAATACTTTCCGGATGCACTGTATATATACAAAAAATATAATTAAAAGAGGAAAGGATTGCTGCACATAAAATTTAATAGAAAAAAAAAATACAGAATATATATATATATATATATATATATATATATATATATATATATATATATATATATATATATATATATATATATATATATAATTTTTTTTTTTTTTTGTCAGACATTATTGTCACTTTATACAAGTTATTTTTTAACCAACTGCAATGGAGAACATGTTATTCTCATTTCTGGCCAGAAGGGGGAACTCTTTCCTTATTTATAGCTGCATTCTGCCTTCCTAGGGACCCTGTATAATAAAGAAAAATGTCAATAGCTGCATATAAGGGGAATTAGAGGACACTGGAGATCACGTGGCTGTTTTGCATTTTTTAAAATTTATTCTGGAGGAAAGTTTTACTCTCCAAGTACCAGACACATACTTTGTGATCTGAATGGCTACCTAGATTGGTGCTTAAACACAAATAAATATTTAAAGTGAACCAGCGGGGCTAGAAATGATGGCGGTGCTACTGCTGGCTTTATAAAGCAGAAGGTTTTAAGGCTGTTTTGCTGATCCTGACTTTACCACCTACTGAGTCACTGAACCAAAAAAAAACATGCAGGGAGAGAAGGAAAAATAAAGTTGTGCATCTACAACTACTTGCAGGATTCTAACAAAAAGTTAACCGCAATAAATAGGAAATTGGTGAGCTTTATGTATCTCAGATGCGTTTTCGGCTCTCTCGGCAGGTGTTTCAGCGACGTTGGGACGGGTCAGTGGATTTCTTCCGGAACCGGGCAGACTACAAGAAAGGGTTTGGCAGCCGTTTGAATGAGTTTTGGCTGGGAAATGACAATCTTCATAAGATAACATCCACAGGTAACAAATGAAATAGGTGTACAAATCAAATTTGATACTGCATATAATTAATTTATTCAAAATATAGATATTATACATCATTTACACCACGGTGCTGTCATTGCATGTTTGCTCTGTCATATTTTTATATATCATAGCCAGGTGTTCTTTCTCCAGCGACCATTTGTATGTCGCCTATTGAACTCAGCGTCATTGCTGAATGACTGTTGCACAAAAACAATTGCAAGATAAGCCACCTGGAGAGCACACTGTTTTCAGTATAAAATAATAAAAGTCAGCACTAGGGATTTCAATCTCTAGGCAGCTAACATCAGGGCATGACATACAAAAACCGAAAAGAAATGTTCAAAGTGAAAATGTAGCGCACCATTGTTTTCAGTATGCCTGTTGTCCATTGGCTTGCACTGATACAAGGAGAACAGTAAGAGTTTATATGCACTTTTGCCCAGGGAGCAGCAAAAAAAAAAAAAAAAAATAGGCGGTTGAGCCACATTTTTACTACCCTCTGAGCGCCTACTTAAACTGCAAAGGCAGCCAGATGGTGACATACATATGCAGTGGCAAAAATTATATCCCTGTCACATTCAGTTTTACCACCAAATGCCCCCTGCCCGCAAACCCTCACAACCACCACCCAGGGTTGTTGGGGAGAGGCTCTTGTCTCCATCGACAAGGTGCTTTGAGGTGGGGGGGCACAGAGCCCCCCCTGCCCCAAAGCACCCCCCCCATATTGAGGGCATGTGACCTGGTATGATCCAGGGGCGCGCACTGGTATGGATTTTGGGGGGGACCCCACGTCGTTTTTTTTTTAAGTTCTTTTGGCGTTGGGGTTTCCCTTCAAAATCAATATTATGCTGAAGGGTCTGGTATGGTCTTGGGTGGGGGATCCCACGCCATTTTTTGTAGTTCAATCTTATTTTATTAGGTGACCAAGAATAACAGATATAGGGGGTGATTTACTAAGAAGAAGGCACTGTACCAATTCATACATTAATTGGTGCTCCGGGAAATTCATTAATCGAACATGCGAACTGGCGCACATTGAATCGCAAATAGCGATAATAAATACCCGCATATGTAAACTGCAACTGGCGCTAGGGTAACTGCAGTTTTCTCATTGATATGATGCTATATATAGATTGATCTATATATATAGATTTAAAAATTATCTTAATTTGCAAATAAGGATCATCTCTTCCTTAGAGAACAGTGAGCGGGGCATGGTGGTAGGAAGAAATTCACAGCAGGACAAGCAGCTTCCTGGAGAGGCGTGATGTCATTCCACCGCTTCCGGAACCAGATATGGGTACATACCTCCATGCACACAGCAGTTGCGCATCTCACATACACAGCGTTCGGGGCATCTAGATGCATTTGGCGCATCTAGCTGCAGGAACCCAATTTTTATTGAAATTAATAGTAAAGCAGGTGCAGATTTCCAGGACTGGACTAACAAATGTTTATAGTGAAAGGCAACTGGTGTTTTCTATTAAACAAGGTCTAAATGGGCCATTGACATGCATCACAGTTGAACTTAGGAATGTGTCTTTGCAAAGTTAAACTAAATGAAATCCTTTCTTATTTTTGATTGGGGATAGAGTGCAGAGGGATTAGAAGTCTTGTCTGTTTTTGGGGATGTCTGTGCCCCCGATAGGGTGAAGACGCCTCCCAAATTTTGCCAGTTTCTCCTCCAATTTATTCACTTCCTGTCACATAGCCAAACAGGAAGTGAGGGTAAAACTCTAGCAATGTGTTTCTTTGGGGGGGGACAGGTCAATCTAAATTGTTTCCCCATTAGGTAAATTGCACTCTAGCATTTTGCTGAGTACACCCCAAATTATCAGGTATCTTGGACTTAACTAACTTGGCCGTTAATTCATATTTCGAAATTCGTGTCTGAAAACCAATTTGAATTCGTACGAAATATGAATTTTAGGTGCTCATTACGAGGGGCTCCCACCATCCCTGTGCTGTGCTGACTTCCTCCTGGGGCTGTACCCCTGCTGTGCTCATTATGAGGGGCTCCCACCATCCCTGTGCTGTGCTAACTTCCTCCTGGGGCTATACCCCTGCTGTGCTCATTATGAGGGGCTCCCACCATCCCTGTGCTGTGCTCATTACGAGGGGCTCCCACCATCCCTGTGCTGTGCTGACTTCCTCCTAGGGCTGTACCCCTGTTGTGCTCATTATGAGGGCTCCCACCATCCCTGTGCTGTGCTGACTTCCTCCTGGGGCTGTACCCCTGTTGTGCTCATTATGAGGGGCTCCCACCATCCCTGTACTGTGCTCATTACGAGGGGCTCCCACCATCCCTGTGCTGTGCTGACTTCCTCCTGGGGCTGTACCCCTGCTGTGCTCATTATAAGGGGCTCCTACCATCCCTGTGCTGTGCTAATTTCCTCCTGGGGCTGTACCCCTGCTGTGCTCATTATGAGGGGCTCCCACCATCCCTGTGCTGTGCTCATTACGAGGGGCTCCCACCATCCCTGTGCTGTGCTGACTTCCTCCTGTGGCTGTACCCCTGCTGTGCTCATTATGAGGGGCTCCCACCATCCCTGTGCTGTGCTGACTTCCTCCTGTGGCTGTACCCCTGTTGTGCTCATTATGAGGGCTCCCACCATCCCTGTGCTGTGCTCATTACGAGGGGCTCCCACCATCCCTGTGCTGTGCTGACTTCCTCCTGTGGCTGTACCCCTGCTGTGCTCATTATGAGGGGCTCCCACCATCCCTGTGCTGTTCTGTCTTCCTCCTGGGTGTCACAGATCAGCTGCGGAGCTGATCTGTGTCTCACCTTTACTGCTGTAGGCCGGCTGACACCTGTTGTTCCACTAGCTTGTGTTCAGCTCTGCTGCACTCTGCAGCTATGGGTGTCGCCGGCTTCACCTGTTGCTTAATATATGATTCCTTCCGGCTACTTCCTGTCCAGCCCCTCATGTGCTTCTCTATTTAAATCCCTCTCAGACCAGTTCTGGTTGCTTGAGCAACATTTGTTACTGAAGCTCCCTTCGTGTAACCTGCCTTAACCTGACCTCTCATGAACTGATCTCTTGTGTACCGACTCGGCTTGTTCTGATTACGTTGTCTGCAGCCTGCCCTGACCTTGGCTCGCTATCCTGCTCTCCTTTGCCTCATCCATCCATCCTTGTCTGCCAGTGTCTTCTGTTACCTTCCTAGTGAGCGGGGTGAACTCGGGGGTCATGACCTGGGGTCAGCACGCAGCTAAGCCCAAACCCTCATGAGGGGGTCCCTGGCAGAATACCAGCTGGCCCTTAGATTCCATCACCTGGGGGATCCTGTGTCACCTGCTCGCCTGTGGGCTCACTGTAAGTAGTACCGTGACAGTTTGCTCAAGCCATGAGCGCCTCTGAGAATCGGCCACTGACCAAGGATCAAATGCAACATCTAGTTCAGAGAGTTAACTCCCAGCAAGCAAATCAAGAGCAAATAATGGTGGTCCTTCAGGATCTTGCCTCCCGTCTGGATCGTCTGTAACTCACTACAACTTCAGCTCCTCCCGTTCCTGCTTCTGCTTCAGCTGCTCCTGTGTTACCTGCTACACCTGGCAATCCCTGCCTGCATCTACCGCCGCCACCTCATTTTTCTGGCGACCCTTAGGCTTGTTGGGGCTTCATTAATCAGTGTTCCATCCACTTTGAACTTTCTAGCCACCATTTTCCAACTGATTGCACCAAAGTCGCATATATCATCTCTCTCCTCTCCGGTGATGCTCTAGCTTGGGGCTCCCCACTCTGGGAATCACACGATTCTATGACTTCCCTCCTCCAGCTCTTTTTGGATGCATTCCAGAAAACTTTTGATGAGCCCGGCAGAGTGTCTTCGGCTGCTGGGGCCCTCCTTCGTCTTCGTCAGCAAGGAATGACAGTCGGCCAATACGCAGTTCAATTCCGTACGCTGGCCGCTGAACTCAAATGGAATAATGAGGCCCTTACTGTTATCTTCTGACAAGACCTATCTGAGCGTGTCAAGGATGAACTCGCTGGATGCACCATTCCTACCACATTGGATGATTTAATTGCATTGAGCATTCAAATAGACATTCTATTCCAGGAGAGGGCCCTGGAGAAATCCAGATCTAGTCATCCCCCTGCTGGCTGTCCAGCACAGGTAGTCCAAAGACCTGTGAAACCCTCTCTGTCTTCAACCTCTCACACATTGGAAGAAACTATGCAGTTTGGGCGAACTCGCCTCACTCCCGAGGAATGTGCTTGACGCATGGGATAGGGCTTGGCCTTTATTGTGGCGATAAAAGACATCTTTTGAACTCCTGTCCAGTCCGTCCGGGAAACTCCAGGGTCTAGGTCACTCGGAGGGAGGTGATCTAGACCGATCCTTTAATTTTGTCCGCTTCCCTCGTTTCACCCTCCCCGTGGCTATCCACCGAGCTCAAAATGCCTATCAACTCTCTGCATACATGGACTCTGGTACTGCCGGGAATTTCATTGAACAAACTTTAGCTTCCAAGTTGGGCATTGCCTTTGTTGCCTTGGCTATACCCCTTTCCGTGACCGAAGTAGATGGCTCCTTGTTGCCAATGAGCCCCTCCTATTGTTTTACGCATTGGGGTTTTGCATTCTGAGGAGATCTCTTTCCTAATTCTGCCTAAATCCTCCAGTACCATCATCCTGGGCCTTCCATGGTTGCAGAAACACTCCCCGCATCTTAACTGGAATTCTGGACAAGTATTGGCGCGGGGTCCTCCGTGTCAGCAACGATGTATTTCCAAGGTGCTACCTCCTCCTTTCATTCCTCTGGCTGAGACCTCCACAACTCCCATGTTGCCTTCCCAATATCAGTCTTTCCGAGATGTTTTATGCAAAAAGTCCGCTGATCGCCTTCCTCCTCACAGAGACTATGACTGCTCCATTGATCTGTTGCCTGGGACCTCTCCTCCCCAAGGCCAAGTCTACCCTCTATCTATCCCCAAGACACAAGCCATGTCTGAATACATTAGGGAAAACCTGCAAAAGGGTTTCATCAGGAAATCAAACTCATCTGCCGCAGCTGAGTTCTTCTTTGTAGCGAAAAAAGATGGTTCACTCCGTCCATGCATCGACTACAGGGGCCTTAACGCCATCACCGTGAAGAACCGATACCCTCTTCCTTTAATTTCGGAACTTTTTGAAAAGCCCCTTTTAAACTAGTGGGTACAAGGTGCTTTGTGGTTGGTATTGGGCTGAGCCCAACATACCCAAAAGGCAGCCAGCTGTGCTGAGTGCATGTGGCCTTGTATGGTTCAGAAGGGGGTTGGGCGATCACTCTTCTTGCCTCTTTCTTAGCTGGACCTGTTGTATGCTCTGAAAAAGGATGTGGTTTGGATTGGTGAAGGCAGATCACAGCTTGTTGAGAATGGAGTGGAGTGTGGAGTTCCCCTTTAAAAGCAAAAGCTAGCCCATGGAAATCCAATGGGTTAGATGGGGGAGACAAGAGCATTGGAGAATGAAATGTGGAGTTCCCCTTTAAAAGCAAAAGCTAGCCCAAGGAAATCATATGCATTAGAGGGGGAAGGTTAAATACCCTTTTAGGAGGAGCTAGAGGAGCGAGAGTCTTTTTACATAATTTTAACAAGGTGCAGGTCACATATTGGCAACGTAACACGCTAACATGACCTGTGTTCAAATCTCGGTAAAAAATACATAAAGGTGAACCAGTGTAAAAAAAAATTGTCAAGATTAGAGGTGCGCCCGTTCAACCCATGCAATTGCATGTACGTTGCTTAACATTAACTAAGATTTTGTCCGCACAGTGAAGAAACTCACGTGAACGAGCGCAAGAGCCACTTGCGCATGCGCACTGCCTACATTGATCTCACGCAGTTCTAAATGTACTTGCATGCACAGCAGGCTTTCTCTGAAAAAGTTACTTTCTCATTCTATATTGGCATATTTGTTACTTGGGCAGTTGTTACTAAACTTCCTCACATCACCCCATAATATTGGCATTAATACTGATGGCGCACGGCTTTTGTAAATCACCCCCATAGTATATGTAACAAAATATTACACGATTCTTTGGTATAAAATTACAAAGGCAAGAAATCCACAGAAAACATATTGGCGCCTTTTTTAAAAAAAATTTGGCGTGTGATTCCCCTTCAAGATCCATACCAGACTCAAAGGGCCTGGTATGTATCTGGGGGGGACTCCACGCCATTTTTTTTTTTTTTTTATACATATGGCGTGAGGCTTCCTCCATACCAGAAGCAAAGGAATTGTTTTGATTGGTCAAAGGACAAGTTGCAATCATCTCAAAGTTGGATCCCGTTTGAGTTCGTATGGAAGTTGGACATGAAGTCGCAGGGCAAAGTTGGATCGTAAGTCGCGGGACCTCCGTGTCAGAGCAGTGTGAACCTGGCCTTAAACACAATAGAATTTTTTCATAAATGTCTGAAGTTCAGTTTTAGGCTTCATGCTATAGTAGACTGTTTATAATAAATATTAGCTCTCTATAGGATTCATTTATAAAATCCAGGCTACACTCACTCACAGAATGTTGCAGCAAAGTGTACAGCCGTAGGTCTTATGTGCACCGACAGCATCTGTCTTGAGGGACGGAATGTGGCCTGGTCAGTCGGTACCCAATTGGGGGGCTTGCAGGAATATTAGTGTGTCCCTGCTATTTCCCTGCTCATCTGGAAATTCTCCCTGCCGCTAATTAATGTCCCTGACAGACAAATGACCTGTCTCTACACTACCCATATGCGAAATGCCCGCCAAGCCTTGGAGCCAGGGTCTTAAATAGAGTCTACCTGACTCAAGATGGTTGCCAGAGTCATATGGGTTGCCAGCATCAAATCAGATAACTCCCCCCAGTGACCCAGAAAACCATAGGGGCTGATCCTCCATTGAATTTTCAGAGTGGACTTTATCCATGCTATTTCCTTAACCTTCCTCCCGTAACCCAGGCATTGCCCATCCGCTTAATGGTTTTGAACCTTTGTGTCATGGGGGGAACTGGTACATCATTCTCTCTCCTAGCTTCATGCATCCTTGACCCACCCTGGGGAGGAATATATGCCCTCATTTCTCACAAAATGGGAATCCGATCTAGGCCTGAGTCTTACTCTTATTCAGAGAAAAAAAAATTCTACAATTTGCCCAAAAGTCGTCTCCCGCTACCAGGGTTTAGGAGACTGGATACAAAATCCTCACCAGATGGTACAGGGTCCCCATCCAACTTCACCTTATTTTTACACAGATCCCCCGATGCCTGCTGGTGCTGTGGTGTGGATTGTGGGACCATGCTCCACATTTTTTCGGAATGTCCAAAAATCCAGCAGTTTTGGCAGGATGTAACCGCTGTCATTAAACAACTTACCGCTGTTGACCTGCATGACAACCTGCCGGCCTGCCTGTTGCACTTGACAGAAAACCCCTCTCAGTATACAAGACCTAAATGCTGCTAAGGCCTGAATTCTGCTTCGCTGGAGAGATGCTGAACCTCCTACAAAAGCTCTCTGGTTTGCTAAAGTTAACAAACTCGGAGACATGGAAGACCTTACAGCCACACTGCACAATACGGAAGAGTTGTTCACTAAAACTTGGAGACCCTGGAACTTCTTTGCGTATACTGACACCTACCTCAATGAGCTGTCCAACCCATTGTGAACCCCTGCTAACCCTGTCCTTACCCGGGGGAGGGGTGACCTTGTGTTCCCTTGACCCTTCCTACCCCCCTCGCCCCTCCTTTCCCTCCCTCTTCTTTTCTTCTTGCCCCCTTCCTTGTTTATTTTGCCACACACTCACACCCTGTCTACTAAAAGCACTTCCATCCATACTCTCTATTCCTCCCCACCCGCGTCCACCCTTTCGAGTGACAACAGGTCCGTACTTGCTAATCTACTATGCCCTTTCAGGATTTTGGCCCAGTGTCCACCCACCCTTCATTCCCGTTATTGGCAGCATTGCGCCATTTTGCATTATGTTCTTAACGTAGGTTTTGTTTGATACTGCAGCATATGCTACCTCTTAGTTTAATGTTAATACTGGTTTCATTATCTGCAAGATAACTCTACGTGACTTTCCTTGATTATGTTTTGGTATTGGACTGTTCTGTTGGCCTTTTTTTATAGTTCAGTTTTGCAGTGATTTTGCCAGGATTTTACTGCAATTTTGCTACGATTTTTTTCCTCTTTTAATCTGCCAACAACAAATTGGCAAAAAAAACAAAAACCAGAAAACTGGAAAATGCGAATCATGGCAAAATCACAGTAAAATCATGTGTGCAAAAATGCACAGCAAAAAGCACTGCAGAAACGGATCAAAAGCAAACTGCATGATCTAAACCAAAGGTAATTATTGCTGGGCCAAGATTATGACACTAGTGACACTATAAAATATATTATTTCTGTTGTAAATGGCTAAACTTCTTTCTCTGTAAAGGTAAATGGGAACTGCGCATCGAACTGCAGGATTTTGAAAATAAAATGTTTTTTGCCAAGTATGCAGAGTTCAAAGTTATGGATGAGATGGAAAAGTACCAATTGCTAATTGGACCCTATAAGGAAGGTGATGCAGGTGAGTGACAGCTTGGTAGAATGTACCAGTGTGTATTAGATTATTGTATTTATTTAAGTCATACTATAAAGAATATTCTCAGTGGGTTTAAGGCCAGGTTCACATACACTATATTGTCAAAAGTATTGGGACACCTGCCTTTACACGCACATTAACTTTAATGGCATCCCAGTCTTAGTCTGTAGGGTTCAATATTGAGTTAGTCCAACCTTTGCAGTTATAACAGCTTCAGCTCTTCTGGGAAGGCCCAGAACTCGCTGATCCATGTCTTTATGGACCTTGCTTTGTGCACTGGTCCAAATCATTTGGTGGAGGGGGGATTATGGTGTGGGGTTGTTGTTCAGGGGTTGGGCTTGGCCCCTTAGTTCCAGTGAAGGGAACTCTTAAGGCGTCAGCATACCAAGACATTTTGGACAATTTCATGCTCCCAACTTTGTGGGAACAGTTTGGGGATGGCCCCTTCCTGTTCCAACATGACTGCGCACCAGTGTACAAAGCAAGGGCCATAAAGACATGGATGAGCGAGTTTGGGGTGGAGAAACTTGACTGGCCTGCACAGAACCCTGACCTCAATCCGATAAAACACCTATGGGATGAATTAGAGTGGAGACTGCGAGCCAGGCCTTCTCGTCAAACATCAGTGCCTGACCTCACAAATGCGCTTCTGGAAGAATGGTCAAACATTCCCATAGACACACTCCTAAATCTTCCTAGAAGAGTTGAAGCTATTATAGCTGCTAAGGGTAGGCCAAATTAAAAATTGAGCCCTACGGACTAAGAATGGGATGTTTATCTGTGTGTAAAGGCAGGTGTCCCAATACTTTTGACAACATTGTATATGCGAACTGGATGCGGGTTTCCCCGCATCCAATTCGCATGACAGGCAAGTATGACCACCGAGTGTGACCCGCTCTCAATGGAGCCAGTTCACAAAGGTCCAGGGCGGCTGCGGTCTGCATTCAAAAAGTCTCCTATGCATGTTTGGGTCCAGTGCAGGTGCGAAATTCAAGCAAAAATTCGGACCTGAATCGCACCTAAACCGGTGAACAGACACCGGACCCCAGGAACGAACCCCCAGCAACACATATGTGAATCCAGCCTAAAGCAAGTGAAGACAGAATTAGATATGTAGTTGGTTAGAAGTTGTACTGAAAACCTCCACTTTTATATTGTTAGTCCTCTTTCCTGTTACAGTAGTTGTGTAGTCCAATAGGAACCATAGATCCACATACTGCACTCAGTGATCAACACTCAGTAACTTTATTAGTCAGATAAATGCTTTTCATCCATGCCAATACAAATTTGTGTGCAGACTTTTGATGACTTTTGTCCTCTATGGGGCGGTCGGATGGAAACAGACTGCATGTCTGTTTCTATTCGATTGTCATCCGATCCACTGGTTCGCCATACGTATGTTTTCAACTGATTTTGTCGAATCGGATGCTCAGCGGGTAACAGCGGACACATGTCATGCTGACATGCACCGCCCCATAGCGAACAATGGGTGGTCCGATCGGGTCCGCCTGAAAAACTGACAGGCTGAACCGATCTGTCCGATCGTGTGAAGGGGGGCCCAAGACTTCACTATTGCACTGTTAATGACCTGACATTCGGCTTCTTGCAGTTATATCTCTCTGTACCACTTTCCAGGTGACTCGATGTCCGGTTTGAATGGCATGAAGTTTAGTACAAAGGACCAGGACAATGACACCTATGAACACCAATGCGCCCAGCTCTACAAAGGAGGATGGTGGTACAGCAACTGCCACGCCGCAAACCTGAATGGATTGTACCACCTGGGGGTGCACACATCCAATGCTGATGGGGTCAACTGGCATAGCGCCAGGGGACACAAATACTCATTTAAACACGTGGAAATGAAGATCAGAGCTTTTTTAGATTGATAAGAAAAAAAAAATGTAGGGGGAAATAGAGATGAGGAAAGGAGGTTTCAGGGGGTTTTTTTAATCATAAGAAAACATGTTGAGAAAAATATCGAGCCTGGCAATGCTAACCATCTTCTGAAAATATCATCCCAACCAATAGCTTCAATACTTTCTGAGTTGCAGCCCTAAAAAAGTATGCAGCCAGCTAAATTAGGACTCCAGATTGGCATGCTTGTCGAGGGCTAGTGACTCAGAAAGTACTGGATCAACAGCGAAAGCCAGACAGCTAGCATTTTTGGAAGAAGTCAGCAAAAAGGCAGCTTCCTTATCTTTCTCAGCTCAACTCTGGCTACAAAGCAAAATATTGTTTTTGCTTGTTTTTTATTGCTTGCTTTTTTCATTTTTTTTATTGCTTGCTTGCAAATATTGCTTGCTTTTGCCAAAAAAGGGCCAAAGTGACAAAGTATATATAAACCGCCAACTTAAACAGCTAATTCAGTTTAAAATAGAAATGAAAGGCAAAACATTTGTGTGTGTGTGTGTGTGTGTGTATGTGTGTGTATGTGTGTGTATGTGTGTGTATGTGTGTGTATGTGTGTGTATATATATATATATATATATATATATATATATATATATATATATATATATATATATATATATATATATATATATATATATATATATAATGTGTGTGTGTGTATATATATATATATATATATATATATATATATATATATATATATATATATATATATATATTTATGGTTGGAGCCCTATGTCCGATATGGACATAGATAACATTTGTAGTTAACATAAAACTTACCATCGGAATAAGACCTGGAAGTGTGGACTTACCATATGAAATGGACCTGAAAGTGTGCCTTGGTCTGCTGGTCGGTATGCCAAAATAAGGGGGCATACCCTAGTTTAAGAAATAATTATTCTGTAGAGAGAAATGAATGCCTTGAAATGGGGATGGGAGGGTGGGTATCGCACACAGGAAACCGACAAGCACCACAGGTGAGCGGGCTGCTTAAATACCCCCCGGGCTCCTCCCATAAATTCAGGCCACCATACTAGCCTTCCTACTTATGGTTGGAGCCCTATGTCCAATATGGACATAGATAACATTTGTAGTTAACATAAAACTTACCATCGGAATAAGACCTGGAAGTGTGGACTTACCATATGAAATGGACCTGAAAGTGTGCCTTGGTCTGCTGCCAAGGCTGCCCCAATACTAAAGAGTGACCGGAGTACTGACCGGGGTCGAGGTGTAGGCAGCGTAGAAGAACCCCCAGGTGTTTGATGAAGTGGCAGGCACTCGAGGTTGCCCGAAAAGGTAACAGGGGACTAGAGTTTGAGTGTTCCGGTAGGAGTGACAGTAGGCGGTCGAGTATGGTTACTGGCCCCCGGACGTTGTTTATTTTATAGAGATGGATATCCTGGAGCTAGATTGCTGGGTTTTGGACACTGCAAGGTGGAGCATGAAATGGTGTTGGTAGCGAGCCAACTACACAGAACTTGGCCTGCGGGATTGCTGCGGGTGAACTCGCTGGACCGCCAGAACCTGTGTTAGGCTAAGTAAATGGCTGCTTGTATGACCAAACTGGGGAGAAGGCCAAATAGCGAACTGGTTAATATAGTAGACATGTCCCAGAAGATGGCAGCCTGGGATGAACGTGCAGTGGACATTAAACTGGTGTTGCCAAGATAATTACACCAGCCTGCGCAGGAAGGACATAACAGAGCGATGCGGACCTGGCTTCATTAAGAGGCTCGCCTCGGACCGGATGTCGGTGGCAAGCCACGGCCTGTCCTGTCCAGATAAGACCCTAGAGTTAAGCGGCTGCCATGACCGGGTGTAGCTTGAAGAGGGAGGAAGTTTAGGAGTGTCTCTGGGGGCCATGTACTTGTAAACCGATGATGGCCAAAAATTGCCGCGATACCTGTGGTGGCTGTGGCATCTGTCACTACCTGGGGTGACAAGGGCGACGTAGATGGTATAATCATTGATACACCAATCTACGTGGTACGGGACCTTCCGACATTGATAGGTCCGCATTGTCAGGAAAGACTGCAGCTACTTCTTAGTACACACCCGTGTATGGGCAAAGTCTTGGGGAACTAACCTGATACGGGTCAGCTTGTCAAGGGGGAGGCTGGCCTGCGTGGAGTTTGTTAATTCGGAGGAGGTTATTGTAGACCTCGGTTCTGGTTGTTGAGTTTTAGAGACTACAAGCTGAAGGACAAAATGGTATTACCAGCGAGTCAAGTGGTGTCTACATAGTACCTGGCTGCCTGTGCCTGTACAAGTGAATTTGTTAGGCCGTAGAAAACCACAGAGGGCCAGGTAGATGGCTGCTTGTATGACTAGACTGGGGAATGTCTGAGGTTTTGACATGTCCCTGAAGATGGCAGTTGTGATGGGCAAGCGTTTGCCGTTAGCTATGGGCTGATGCTTCTAGACGCCACGTAGAAAGGATCCTACTGTATGAGCCGTAAACACGGATGACTCTCTGGGGTCCTGTAAGGGCAAGAAATGCTGGATGCTGGCTAGGTATAGCCTGATAGTGTTATGAGGAGTGTGTGGCAATACGATACCTGGTGCGGGATGGAACCTGAACTCAACTGACCTAGGCGAGAAATGATACAGAAATTGATGAGTGGCTCATATGAAGATGCCACTGGAGACAACTGGCCGATTAAGTGCCACTGAAGAATGATGTGTGACTGATTGTGTGCCACTGGAAATGTGTTTGTACTGATTGCAAGAAGTCATGCTAAGATGCGAGCCCTGCAACGATTGCAAGAGTTGTGCTTAAATACGTGCTTGCAATTGCCAGGGAGTTTGTGTCAATGGAGATGTGTTTGCCGTGACTGCGAGAAGTCCGTATTACTGCATGTGCATGCACGGACTGCGAGGAGTTATACTTGGATGCGTGTTTGCAACGATTACAAAAGTTATTTTTGAATGCGTGCTTGCAACGTTTTGCAAGAAGATATGCTAAGATGCATGTCTTGTAATGATTGTAAGATTTGTGCTTGAATGTGTGCTTGCCACGATTGCAAGGGAGTTCCTGTCGCTGGAGATGTGTTTGTAGTGACTGTGAAAAGTTCATATTGCTGCATGTGCTTGCCAGACTGCAAGAGTCAAACTTGGATGTGTGCTTGCAATGATTGCAAGAAGTTGTAATTGGATGCGTACTTGCATCGATTGCAAGAAGTTATGTTTGAATGCATGCCTGCAACGTTCGCCAGAAGTTTATGATTGGATGCGTGTTTGCAATGATTGCAAGAAATTGTGCTTGGATGTGTGCTTGCAACGATTGCAAGAAGTTCTGTTTGGATGCGTACTTGCAACGATTGCAAGAGGTCATGATGGGATGTGTGCTTGCAACAATTGCAAGAACTTATGTTTCGATGTGTGCTTGCAACGTTGTTGTGTTTGGATGCGTTTGCTACGATTGCAAGAAGTTATACTTGGATGTGTGCTGTGACTACGAGGGGGTATAGTAGTGAGGCGAAGGTTTCAACGAATGAATTGGGACCATGACTGAGCTCCGAAGGAAGACGGGGTGTGGCCCCCCCCTTTTTTTTTTTTTTTACTTGACTGACCTAGAGGAGAATGACAGATGACAACCGGTGGAGGGTTTGACTACTTGACTTGAAAGGTAAATTGTAACATGTTTAAGCGACAAGTGCATGGCATTAAATAAAATGAAAGAAATGTTTGTGCCATGACAGAGGCACGAATCGGTGTGCCGTGACTGCGCCAATGAGGCCAAGCCAGCCGGGGCTTGCTGGGATGAATCGATGCCTGATGGATGCCCTAAACTTGAATCGGGGCGTGGCATGCGACAACGCAATGAATGAAATGTTTGCCTTAGAGTGAAATGAATGAAAACGTTTCGCCATGACAGAGGCACGAATCGGTCGTGCCGCAGCTGCATTGAATTGGTACATCACGGATGCGACTGGATTTGAATTGGAGTGCGGTATGTAATAGTGAAATGTTTGCCCTGGCAATAGCACGCATTGGTTATGCCGCGACTGATAGCTAACCAAGTTCTGATGCAGGTGTTGGCTGAATCCGAAACGTTTTATTTATTTATTTATACTACTTTATTTATATATTTTTTTTATTTTTATTTTTTGTATTTAAGAAATTTTTTTTTTTTTTTGTATATATTGTTTTGGGGGTTTTTTTGTATATATTTTTTTTTTTTTTTTCGACCGTGACAAATGACGAGTCGGACTATGGAGAACGAATGAAACGAGGCCAAGATAACTGGGGCGCGCCGGGACGAATCGGTGCATCTCGAATGCTACTGGATTCGAATCGGGGCGCGGTACGTGACAGTGAAATGAGTGAAATGAATGAAATGTCCATGACGTAACGAATCGTTGCGTCATGGATGCGACTGGATTCGAATCAGAACATGATACGTGACAGTGAAATGATTTCCCATGACAGAGGCACGAATCGGTGAGCCGCAAACTGCGACTGACAACGAACCGGACTCTGGAGCATGTCCAGAAATGAGGCCGGGCCCTGGGGCACGCCGTAACGAATCGGTGCATCGAAGATGCGACTGGATTCGAACCGGAGAGCGGTAAGTGCAGGTGTAACATTTTGTTCCCATGACAGAGGCGCGAATCGATCATGCCGCTGTAGCGACTGACTGCGAATTGGACTCCGGAGCATGTACTGAAATGTGGCCAATACCTGGGGCACGCCGAGACGAATCGGTGCATTTCCATGCGACTGAATTCGTAACGGAGCGTGATACGTGGCAGTGAAATGATAACCATGACAGAGGTACGAATCGGTGAGTCGAAAGCGACTGATAATGACGTGACTCTGGAGCATGTACTGAAATGAGGCCGTAACTACTGGGGCACACCGGAGCGAATCGGTGCATCTTTATATGCGACTGGATTCGAATCGGAGCGCGCTACGTGACTGAAATGAAATAAATGATTCGAAATGGTTTGAAATGTTAGAAATGTATTTAGAAATGTTCAGAAATGAGAAATGATTGGTATCGAACTGGCGTGGTACGATAAGAAATTGCGAATTGCGAATCGCTACGGTTGTTTGCTGACGCCTGGTAATAATTTAGACATGCCTGAAATGAAGCGACGTCTATGTCGCGGTGGTTTTTTCAGATAACGAGAAATGGTAACATAACAATAGTGCGAGTGGTATGCATTGCGGTTACGTTTGTGAAATTGCGAGTGACTCGTAAGTTTGATATCACGGTTTAGTGACATGATATCTAACAATGCGTGAAAAACAAAGTCCGACGGGACCCTACCTGCGACAGCCAAGCCAGACGCGCGGTACAAACTACGAATCGGTAACACGGACTTCGAAACTCTCGAGCACGGAAATTTGCGAAAGCGGGAACTTGCAAGACGAGAACTAGCGGACGCTGGCATTCGAATAGTCGGACTGGTGACGTGTATCGCACACAGGAAACCGACAAGCACCACAGGTGAGCGGGCTGCTTAAATACCCCCCGGGCTCCTCCCATAAATTCAGGCCACCATACTGGCCTTCCTATATATATATATATATATATATATATATATATATATATATATATATATATATATATATATATATATATAAGTCTGATCACCGGAGGACAGGCAGAAACCTGACCATGCTGGGAAGGATGTGACTTCTATGCCTAGCATCGTCAGTTTCAAATAGGAAAGCAGGGGGACTAGCGGGATCACCAGGTATTTTTACTTCACACATAGAAAGCAATACGAAGAGAACAGGATACTTTTTAACACAAGTACATGGTAAAGCAGGCACATGATTATTATTATTATACAGGATTTATATAGCGTCAACAGTTTACGCAGCACTTTACAATATAAAAGGGAGACAATACAGTTACAATACAATAAAATAAGGGTTAAGAGGGCCCTGCTCAAAAGAGATTATAATCTACCGTATATACTATACTAGTACTAGTATAAGTCGATCCGAGTATAAGTCGAGGCCCTAATTTACCACAAAAAAATGGGAAAAACTTATTGACCCGAGTATAAGATGAGGGTGAGAAATGCAGCAGCTACTGTAAGTGGAAAAAGAGGGTCAACAATGCCCATCTGCAGCTGTATACCTCCCTGTGTCCTGTGCATGTGTCATGTGTCCTGTGTATATGTATATGTGTCATGTGTCCTGTGTATATGTGTCATGTGTATATGTACCTGTGTCATGTACCTGTGTATATGTGCATGTGTATATGTACCTGTGTCCTGTGTATGTGTGCATGTGTCATGTGTATATGTACCTGTGTCCTGTGTATATGGGCATGTGTCATGTGTATATGTACCTGTGTCATGTGACTGTGTATATGTGCATGTGTCATGTACCTGTGTATCCAGATCTCAAATTTTGTTTGTCGGAAATTCCGACAGAAAATGTCCGATGGAGCCTACACACGGTCGGAATTTCCGACAACAAGCTCCTATCGTGTGTACAGGGCATAAGACTGAATTTGGCTGCTCAATGACCAGGCCAGTTTTTGTGATACAGCACTGCGTCGCTTTAACTGACAATTGCGTGGTTGTGCGACGCTGTACCCAAACAAAATTGACGTCCTTTTTTTCCCACAAACAGAGCTTTCTTTTGTTGGTATTTGATCACCTCTGCGGTTTTTAATTTTCGCGCTATAAACAAAAAAACAGACAATTTTGAATAAAACACAATATTTTGTACTTTTTTCTATAATAAATATCACCTTTTTTTTCTTTCCTATTAAAAACTGACCACACTAGGCAGAAGAACACACTGTGGCCAGTTCTCTAGCTGTGCTGGGAACTCAGCCTGCTCTCCTCCAATTATCAGACTTGTCCTGACACACCCCTGTACAGCTTAGTGTGCTGTTGCTTCTTCTCCCCCCATCTCTTATGCAGCTGAGTACAGAGGGAATGTGATCACTAAAAAAACAGGGGGAAAAAAGGTATTTATAATGTTTTTTAAATTCATACACATAATTTTTCCTTTCATTTTTATTTTAAACGGAATGGGTTGTTTTACAAGGTGATCGTTTACAATCACTTTATGTCTGAATAACTGTTGCAATGGTTAAAGAAAAATCTGTCCACATATTTCTAAACATTCTGGTGTTTCTTTTTTCTCCAGCACTATAGGTACTCTTATAGTGTAGAGGTCCAGCATTATTGTCACGGACGCCAATGGCAGCAATCCTCGCTGCACCAATCAGCTTGCAGGATTGGAATTACAGTGACTGCGAGGATGTTTCTCCCGCCTTTGGAGAGAATCTATTTGTGAGATGTTGTGAAGTGTCAGGCCAGTGAAAAGGAAGCGTTTGTAGTCTGTGGCAGATGGCGGCACCGTTGGCTATTATCAGCGTGCTCCAGCATCCTACGAGGAGACACCACCCCACCCTCACTCAGTGATTCAGCACATTGGGGCTGGTCACAGAGCTCCAAAACAACATTTCAGAAATCTCACATTTTGTAACATACTCTGCAATTAGCGCGGGCAAATAGCTGTTGTCTTTAGTTGATGCTGGATTTCCACGTTAAATTGTGTATATATCCATTTTACCAAAATGAGCTTGCTTCATTAGAGTTGACAACAGTCTAGAAATGTATTCTGCAAAAAAAAAAAAAAATGAAAATGACTAATTATAGGAAACCCATAGCTGTCAACTGTCCCTTATTTGGAAGGACTATCCCTTTTGTGGATTTAGACAATTATTTTGGACTAATAATTCTACATGGTTCTCATAATCAAGGGAGTGGCACATGTGTGTCATTTTGACTGCATACTTTATGCTATAACAGCCTTTCTCAACCAGGGTTCAGTGGAACCCTGGGGTTCCTCCAGAGGCTTCTAGAGGTTCCTTGAGCTGTGGCTGATGAACCACCTTTTTTATGGTGCCTACAGAGTTCAAGGTTCAACATACATTAGCAAAGCCAGCAGCATGACACAAAATATCTTTCTAGCTGTCTTTAAGGGTGGCATTCTGAGCACCACTTTAAGGGGAACATTCTTCCTATTGACCACCAATATAAGGAGCAATGTTCCTATTGACCCCTAATGAATTGGTTTTAGTAAGGGTTCCTCGAGACCTGAAAATTATTTCTGGGGTTCCTCTAGGGTTAAAAGGTTGAGAAAGCCTGTGCTATAAAGTGTCCCTGTTTGCCATCTTAACCTCTTGCTGCGCATAGAACGCGTATGGATGGTGGCAAAGTGGATGGACTTTAACACCCACAAACCGCACATATGCATCTACGGACGGCAGAGGATTCTGTGCTGAAAGCAAGCTTACTGTGCACTCCCAGTACAGAGACGAGGCGGTCAAACACAGCTCCTGGTATCTAGTAATGACCGCTAGCTGACGGGACCGGGACCCAATCATGTGACCACTGTGGCAGCCAGTCACAGTGGTCACATGATCAGGCAGACCTTCCCAATTCCTAGGACTAATAGCTCACTTAAAGGGATGCCGGGGCTGGGCAGGAAGGGGGTTAAATAGCTAGGAGGTATAGGAAGTAGTAAGAGAGTATGCTATCACTGCTGACGTCTTTTTCTGAAAAAGCTATATGCCTGGCTGTTGTACTGATCAAGTCATTTCCATACTTTCTGAGTCAAAGACCCTGAACAAGTATGCAGATCAGAAGTTCTGACTTTACTGGCTGCCTGCTTGTTCCAGGTCATCAACTCAGAATGTGTTGAAACCAGAGAAAGCTAGGAAGCTAACATTTCCATAAACTCATCAATGGCAGCCTCCCATATTTTACTCACTACAAGTTTCCTTTGAAGTATATTTAAAGCCTGCTTTTTTTTTTTTGACAGAGTAGGAAAGGATCAGAAATCTTGGTTTTTCTAGCAATCAACGAACATGTATATGATGTCCCATATATAGGAAACATCAGTATATAATAATTTCAACAAAAGGAAAATGGAGAATAATGCTTATGAAATACTACTTGTAGAGAATAATGCAAAAATATTATAACAATTCCTCTATATACAGAAAAGATGTACACATCATACTTTGTAATAAATCCTTGTTGAAATGTGATCACAATGAGTCTTTCTCGGCCTGGCGTCCTGTGACTTTACAGTGCCTTGAAATAGTATTCATACCCCTTGAAATTTTCCACATTTTGTCATGTTAGAACCAAAAATTTTAAATGTATTTTATTGGAATTTTATGTGATAGACCAACACAAAGTGGCTCCTTCACAAAGTATTACCTCCTTCTCTGCCTCTCAGATCGCACAAATGCGCACCTGCGCCGCTTCACTGCAGTCCTCAGGAGCGAGATCTGAGAGGCAGTGAGGGAGGTACGGTAATAGGATACAAGGGCGGGCCAGACGGGTGAAAGAGGCGTGTTTTTCTGGGCACAGCGCCGCTCTATCTCTCGCATTAAGTCACTTCTTTCCACGAATTCGAGTCGATTTTCTTCTACCGTACTTGTACAGCGCCGCCCTTTCTGCTTTCATATGGTCGCTGCATATGGCAGAGATTCGGCCGCAGACGTTTTTGAGCTCCCCCTACCATATGCGGCGACCGCAGATTCTCCAGTCCGGCTCGGAAGTTTCAGCACCCACCCTATAAGACGACACCCGGCGTATAAGACGACCCCCGACTTTTGAGAAGATTTTCCTGGGTTAAAAAGTTGTCTTATACGCCAGAAAATACTAATTCCTTTTTGTTGAATTTACAGTTAACACGTTTTTGATGTAAAAAAAAAAAAAGAATGTATTTTATAGGAGTAATCAATAAAGTTCTTAGATCATGGTTTATGATCAATAAATCTATATAATGTTTTTATAATCTTAGATGAATGACTTTATAAACCTTTTTTAAATTATTCCTTACAAATATGTTTTTATAATGTTTATTATTCCCTACAAATGTATGTCTGTGTCCACAGTGGGGAGATTCGCCCTCTCTGTTTGTCTTGGTGACCATTGTCACCGAGCCAGAAAGTGATGGGAAGTCCATTTTTCTGTCTCCAACATGGCAGCATACATGTTGTAGCATGCTGCCATGTATTGGCGCCAACAAAGGAAAATCACAGTAAGTTTTTGATACAATTTTTTGTCTTCCTGGTGCCAACATGGCAGCATACTACTACATGTATGCTGCCATGGATTGGCTCCAGGAAAGGAAAATTACGGTAAGTTTTTGATACAATTCTTCATTTTACAGTTATCACTGGAACAGGAAAACAGAGGAACTCTTCCAAAGAGGAAATTTCCATTCTTTTTGTGTCTCTGATACAGGAAGTGGAGGGAAATCTTCCCAGCAAGACAGCAATAAAAACCTGACATGCGTTTTAACCATTCGGCACTCCAATGTTTTGGCTGGAGTTCTACTTAAAGGCACAGTGCTGGAGAAAGTGATTGACTGCTCTGCGCAGTGTTGCTTTGTGGCTTTTATTTTGGGCGTTGTTAATCTTTCCAGTCTGAACAGTGAATATCTGAAGTGTCCAGCTCTGCTCTGTTTCCCCCTGGTCATCATTCAGTTCTGTCTTCTGGTATACTATTCAGATGTTGAAAGAAGATAACTTCCCAGAAAGAATGGCTTACCACAAATCCTTATGTGCTGGGGATGATAAACTAGTTATTTTTGCTTTTCCTTTAGTTGGGCTAAAGGGATTTTCAGAAAAAAACCTTGTCACTGGTTCTCTGCATATACTGTATGTGCAAGTATATTGAGTAAGAATAGGGAAAGTGCAATAATGGTGTGCAAAGTGCAGAATCCCGAGGCGGCCAATCAATGATAGCTAGATCACTTATGGCCCCTTTACACCTATAGACATTTGGGTTCCCTCTCTTCATTAAAGAGAAAATTCCATGTGAGTCCATGTTGCTGCAGCCTCCTGGGATATGTGATGAGAATATCCTTGGAGGCTGCAGATGCATAGACATTTCATTTTGGTCTGGTGAGAACGGTGGCATGGAGGAGGGACTGGACAAAAAAATAAGAACGGAAATAACTTGGCATTTATATTGCGAAGGGGAGAATTGCAGGGAGCTAAAGTGGATCTGAGGAGTGAAGGTCTGCTTTAATGTCTTATGGGCCCTTTACAAGCTTCGACACGCCAACAAACGTAGCTGATCCATGTGTATTCACATGTATAATTATTGCGGAGATGTGCATTGGAGGCAGTGCCGGGACAAAGTCACCTAAAGCCCAGGGCGAACATGTCAATTTGCCCCTGCCCCCCCCCCCCCCCCCAAAATGCATGAGCATTATGTGTCAGCAAAAATCCCCTCACAAAAAACACTGAGCACTAACCTGCATACGTACCCCCAAAGAACAAATCCCTTCACCCCAATTTTCTTGTGACGCCCTCCCACCTTACATGATACAACAGTGAGCAGTAAGCAGCCACCCCTCCTGCCCACCCCATGTCCCAGCCCTGATTGGAGGCCCAATGGAAATGATTGAGATGCCTCCCAAAATTAATGTACTTTTCTGCTACCAAGGCACATTCATGCTCATAAAACCTTACATAGGTGAGGAGCCAGCCTAAAGACATGATTTGTGATTGGTTACTGTGAAATGCTGCGTATGGATATCATGGTTCTATGCTCTTCCTTATTGAATACGCATAATGGGTGGTGATGGATATGGGACACAAACTATTTAAAGAGTAAAGCAGGCCATACATGGTCGAATTTTGAACAAATTTTCTTTTCAAAATCTGAAAATTCGTTTTTTTGTGATCCGATGATGCCACCATTGATTTTCGAAATTCGGCCGACCAAAGCCTTCATTTTCAGCTTATGTTGCTACAGAAAAGAATTTTTGTGGGCGGGAATCTTCTTTTCTCTCCGCAAATTTTCTTTTCTTATTACATTTCTCGCACGATTCTCCCATCATGAATTAGAAAATCGTTTGTTTTTCAAAAAATTTCATGTCCGATTCCTCAAATTTGATTGCTGCATGAAAATCGTCCGTTGTTGCAGCCCACTAATGATGCGAAATTCATACGAAAATTCTTTGATATGATTTTCGAAAGAAAATTCTTTCGAAATTCGAACCGTGTATGGCCGGCATTAGTCAAAAAAACTGAGTTTTTTTGGTGGATGCTGGAAAATTTAACCAACCCTGCAGTTAAATTTTTCTTTGAAGGACTTATTTGTGGGATTTTCTTTCTGGGTTTCTGGATCTTCACACTTGCTGAGACCGATATGAGGTGTTCCCAATTTCCCTAATGGATTTTTATTTTTTTAATTTTTGGGAAAATATAACAGGAGGGGAGCTGGCACACACAAAGGGAGGTGGGAACATCTGAACCTCCCAAGTGGAGAGGAACAGAATCCGGAATCATGGCAGGAAGAGCACAATGTTATATCAGAAAGCTATAAAAAGCCAAGGGTTGATTTAGCTCACCAGGCTACACCCATAACTTAAATATCACTTTTTTTGTTTGACTGACTGTTTAAAGCCTAAGTGCAGCCAAAAACAAACAAACTGAAAAATCAGCACAAGGGACAAAACTCACTCGGTCACTAGGATGTGTCCCTTGTGCTGATCTCTCCTCTTTTAGTTTAAATCCTCCTCTGCCCATGATCCCCCTCCACTCCTACCGTTGTAATTTTCCAGTGCATTGGGGGTTAATACAACTGAGGGGCTGTCACAGGGTCTCATCAAGAGACTATGTCCTCCCTTTTCGCCCAGCTCCACCATTAATAAAAGCTGTACTAAAGCTTCTATGAATGAAACAAAAACTATGGATAGAGGATGGGCAGATGATTGCTAGGTCACCCCCCTCCATTCATAGATCGTGTTTCATCCATAGAAGCTGCAGTATGGCTCCTATGAATGAGAGGGCTGGGCAAAAAGGGCAAGGTAGTTGGACTCTCTTGATTAGAGCCTGTGACAGCCCCTTAGTTGTATTAACCCCCGCCACATTGAAAGAGTATGTCGGTGGGGTGGGGGTGGTGTCATGGATGGAGGAGGATTTCAGCTAGGGTTGCCACTTTTTCTTCAAGCCAAACCCAAACACTTTAGTGGTGCACAATAATTGTATTTTGTTTTAGTATACACTATAGGAATGTAACAGACCTGGGACACCTTTGGGCACTCCAAAGTGAATAGTATTGCGGCACACATAGTGCCCCCTCACCCTCCTGTCAAGCCCTATCCCGACCCAGGTGAACTGAAAACCCAGACACATGATTCAAAACCCGGACTGGTAAATCCTGGACAGGTGGCAACCCTACTTTCAGCTAAAAAAAAAGCACAAGCGACACATCCTACTGACTGTACGTGGCGTCCCTTGTGCTGATATTTCTGTTTTTTATCTCGGCTGCACTCAGGCTTTAACTAAGCAAGTTACCATTTAAACAGTTTGCAATTATAACATATTTTTCTATCATTAAAATACTTGATCTTTCTGGGGACAGGGGATAGATGCAGAATTGTGTTTTCAGTAAGGTTGAGACAATTCTACTTAGCTACTAAACTAATTGCTGGTTATACCCTTCTCTGTGGAGTAAAGGGCATGAGCATTTTACTACACCTGCACCACATTCCTTCATTGGTCAAGCTTGAGGATGGGGGGGGGGGGGGGTAGGTTAGAAGCTTCCAGTAATATTTGGGGCTGCAAAGACCTTTGCGCTCTACCTCTACCCGTTCTTCTCCACCAGAGATCTTTGCTTCTCTGGGATGCCTAATAGCCAGAAACCAGCTTCTGATTATACTGTAGTGTCTACTGTTCTATATGCAACCCCCCCCCCCCCCCCCCCTTCTTTTTCAGGCCAACATTTCACTTGCTGACAGTTAGC